>NC_092226.1:17577001-17607001 GCF_036320965.1 Panulirus ornatus
CGTAACAACTTAACTTATAAACTAACCTAACAAAACTAGCGTATCCGCGTAACGTGACCAAACATAACCTAACCAAAACCTAACCTGAACTACAGCCTAACCTGACGTAACAATTTAACCTAGACGAACTTCACCAAACCTAACATTAACCTGACATAGGTTAAGTAACTTAGGTTAGGTGAGGATAGCCCTTCTTATATAAATGTTATCTAGGTTAGGATAGATTATTTAACCCACCTTTACCGAAACTACAAGCCACCTTAACCTGAATTACCTTAACCTTACCGAAGCTAAATGTCTAACCTAAAACCTAACCTAACCTAACGTAATCGATAAACTAACGTAACGTAGCATGACATATGCAAAGTTGGGTTAGGTTAACCTAACTTATCCTCACCTACAACTTAACCAAACCAAACCTATAACCTAACCGAACCTATTATGATATATCAAAATTTATAAACTAACAAAACCTAACCTAAGCAGTTCTATATCCTAATGTAACCTAAGGTAAGGTTACGTAAACTAACAGAGACTATAACCCCATCTAACCTAACAAACTAACCTTTAACCAAACTTACCCTAAGATAAGTTAACTAGATATAACTTAACATGTTACTTTCCAGCCTAATACATCCTCGACAAACCTTATCATTCGTGCATACTCTTTCAACAAGTTGGGGCAAATTAGGCACCCAAAGGTTCTAGTGATGTCTTGGCGAGTTGACTGAGAGCAGGGGAAAGGTACTCGACAGCTGATCGGAGGAACATTATGTAAATAGTTTTGGCCACAGGGATAGAAACTCCGGTGGCATTGTTGGCGAGCCACTTGACAAGGATGAGGCGCTGCTGTAGTCGGTCTAGGAAGTCTTTAACGATGGAGTTACGCTAATGTCACCTGATTTAGCGTCAAGTGTCTTTACTCTCCCCATCTTGCTTCTCATTACTCTCATGTCATCACAACACACCCAGGCCGCTACTTCGACCAGGTGGCCGCAACCTTGTCAGTGCAGTATGTGCTAAAAACTTGGCAGACTTGCGACTGATGCCTCTGCGACTGAAGTTGATCCTGGTCTACCAACCTTAGCGGATTCCTCATTAATCATTACTACATCCTCCAAGGCGGACCTGCCTCTCCTGCGGAAACAATTGGCCCTTTAGACCATCGCCAGTGTGTCTACCTCAGTCCCCGCCGCACACCATATCTACGTTGACAGTTCACTGCTGGCAGACGGTAGCGCAGCGTGTGCCGTATTCTCCCCAACTATGGAACCACCAGAAGGGGCGATGGGCCGGCCGTAGATTACCCAACTCGTCATGGCTTCCTGTATCCAGTTACTCTCCTCACTCAGAGGAGACTGAACGGAGTAATCATCAGTGATTTTCAGTCGGCCCTCTCAACGCCATTTCATCTCTAAAACCCGCATGTCACCGTGGAGTGCAACGAATAGTATGTCAGTTAGCCATAGCCCACAAGGATTCCCTCGTCACGTCCTTCTCACGTCGGACTTAAAGCTAATGATATCGTTGACCATCTCGCCAATACTGCCCTGTGGATTGAACGAACTTTCGTAAGTGTTCGCTACGCTCTCCCTCCTACGAAGGAATACTGAACGGGCTCACAGTGTTTCAGTCCAACACTGTGATAACTTCTCTTGTTGCCACAAGTATCGTCATCATGGACCTATGGTTCGTAGACACAATGTTGTGAGTACGTTAGGGTACTGCCGGCCAATGTGGCAGAGGTCTCAGCCTGCAGAGAATATGCCTCACTAATACTCCATTTGTAGATTGTGTAATAACCGTCCCATCGCCAACACCCTTCACCATTATTGCCTTCAGTGCCCTGCTGTTAAAAACTTGTTGCCATAGGGACAGGACTTAATTCATGTTTGTAAATTTTTACTCGAAGATAATAATCTAGACACAATTCTCGTGAGTCATCCACATTTTGGTGGATGTTTACTGTATACATACATATAAGCTCCTCTACCAGTGTGTGTGTATGTATGTATGTGTGTGTGTGCTGAATGTATTTGTGTATGTATGTACGAATGTATGAACGTACTGCTAGGACTTGCCCTGCGAGACACGAGTGCCACTTAATACAACGTCTGGCCTTATGGCTGTTACCAGGTTTGTCATCCCTTGGGCGTAATAAATCGATTAGATTAAAATGACGAACCTCACCAAACCTAACCTATAACTTACCTAACCTAAATGAAACTCACCAAACCTGTAAACTAACCTGACAACTAATAACCTAACCATTAATCAAACCTCATCTAACCTAACCTAAATGAAACTCACCAAACCTGTAAACCAACCTAACTTAACTGATATCCTAATCATTAACCAACCCTCATCTAACCCATACATTGATCCAAGCCAAACGAATCTCACCAAACCTGACAACCTTTAAAATAATCTAGCCTAAACAAGCCTTACCAAATCTGTAAACTTATCTAATTTAACCAGTAACATAACCATTAACCAAACCTAACCTAACCCATTATTTATATGTAAACATATCTAGTTTTTCGACCTTTCTATCGCATACTATTAGTGCAGTACTACATCATTGCATATAGCAGAACTCTCTCTTCAAACTCCCCTCTCTAACCAAATTATTCTACATAAGTAGTGTTCCTCATTTTATTTTCCTTTATCATCTATATCATGATACTTTTACACTTTCAATCTGTTGAAATTTTGAGTTGTTATTTTTAATCCCACTTTTTCATGTTTTTGGGCAGTTACAACGGAAAAAGTTGGTCGGCATTAAAAGTCAGTTGAATGAAGATTACCGCACTAAAACAGCCGAAAATGCATAAAGATTTCTTCATTCATTACGTAAGTCTTACTGTCTTACTGGGTGTGGAGGGCAGCCACACACCCTTCACACTGTGGTCATTAAGACACCATATGTCGCCACAGTGTACAATAATTATGTCCTCACCAGCTGCCGTAATGACGCGCGTCTACTTCCCTCTTTATTTTTTCTTCTGGGGAAATTTGTCGGCGTTGTCTGGACTGCCACCATAATCCAACCATATTCCAGCAACCAAAGAGAAGGTCACACATTTTGGGAAACCACAAGTCAGCGACCACTACACTGACATCTAGACTGTTACGAGTCTTATGGCAGCAATCACATTCTGGAAACTAGATAGTAAACAAGGAACAAGACGGTGTGAGCAACGGAACGTTGAGAAACACGAAGCTCAGAAGCCAGAAGGCACCAAACTCAAGCCCCCACCGGCAAACAAACAATCACAACTAGACCCCAGTAACAGCAGTCCTATAATAGCAACAACTAGGCAACTACGGACCATCACCAGCCGAACCGCAGCGTTCCTGGACCATACCGTATCGTCCTGGTCAAGAGGAACGGGGAACCTGCTGCGCGCGCATGGCTTCGATGAGGGAGAAAGTTCCTCAAAAAGGAAACTTTGACGATGACGAAAACGAAGACATTGTATCTTGCATATGAGTCTTTTATTTGTCATATTTTACGATAGAACGTATGAAGAAAGGGATTTTGTCATTCATGTACGTCAAAATTCAGTGCTGGTAAGAGTCTGAGGCAATAAGTGAAGTGGTGAGTGGATCGTGTGGTTTGTCTCTGTGGCTTGCAAGCTGTTGTTGCCATCCGTGTGGTGAGGGTGGCAACCTCCCTCCGCTTAGAGATGTAATGTCTCGCCAAGATAAGGTGACTACTTTAGTCTGTGTACTAAGATATAGTTTCTTGCGATGGAGGCTGTACATGCCTAATTCGCCCCATTTACCTAGGATTGGAATAGTGATGCAAAATGTATTGTGTGAGCGGTAGCGCAAAGGATCTCAGTCAGACCCTAGTGGGTTGATATCAAATAAGATATTACAATTTATAACTGGTATTTCACTACATATATTTCATAGTTTCATGTGGTATGTTTTACCGACTATGCGTAAAAGTGGATACACTCAAAGTTTCATGTATCTTGTTATTAAGAATAAGGTATTGCGACATTTTTTGTAGGCTTTGTTTAGATGTATCCCTAAAAGGCTCCAATTTTTTGATATTCTACGACATTGCGTTGTAGTTTGTGTCCAAATCTTTTGACCACAAACTTTACAATTCACATGGTTAACATCTCCAGATAGGCCAAAGCGCCAATAGTACCTATAGCCTAGAAGTAGTGATGTGATCTGCTGATCTTATTACTTTCTCCATATGCATGTTACACTTTACACATTTAACTGTGATGGAAAATGTTTTACTTGTGCTTATCTGAATTCGTTTTCGTACTTTAAAGAAGTCAGTTGGTTCCTTTCTAATTACATCACCCTTACGAAATGCAAATCTAGTTAAAGCATCAGCTTTGTCATGCTCACGGAGGCCTAAAGGAGAAGGAATCCATAACAACTTGATTCGAATCCTTGAGCAATAATGTCTGAGTATTTGTTTCTGGCTTCACAGACCAGGATGTTGCATTCTGATCTCACGGTGTTAGGGGTAAGTAGTGAAGGTAAAGAATCAGAGATTATTAAACTGTCTGTGGCAGTGATTTCTACCTGCTTCAGAGCGATAAGTATGGCGAGCAGTTCAGTTTGTAGAGAAGATGCTCAGTTGTTTATTCCAACATTTTTCTCTAGTTTATTGCTATTGGGCTTGATCACAATGGCATAACTGCCTGCTCTCTCAAATGGCAGAGTCGCGAGAATTCTGGAGTTTCTGTATATGTTCAAGAACACTGGTTTTGGCTGTGTTGAAGGTGAAGATTATAAGTAATTAGATTCTTACATGATTAAGTAGGTGTAATGACGTCAAAGGGTATGATTACCTGCCAGGGAGGCAGGAAATGCTGCTGCTTCCTAATTTCATACAAATCATGTATTCCAAACATCATTATGTGGTTGGCTGTTACTTGGATTCATTTTGAGTCACTTGTGCCATGACATATATGGTTTAACAAATCTTTAGAGACTACACTATCTGAAGTTTCAGTCCTGTCACAAGATTGTCTTCAAGTATTCTGTCTTCATTGCTGGGAATACCGTGTTCTTTCTGCATGTTAAGTATTTTGGTGGACTTCGGGCAGCCAAGTATGATTCTTAAGGATTCATTTTGATTTTTTTCAAGTCTGTTGATACCTTTGCTGTTGTGTAGGACCAAAACTGGTGCGTGATAATCTATTAGGGACCAAATATGAGCAAAGTACAACATTTTAACAGTTCTGATATTTGCACCATAATTAGGGTTGTACCCTGCAACATCTCTAAGATATACAATCAAACGCCAGGATCTAGAAAGGATCCTGCAGCTTCGAGGCTGTCCTATGAGTCCACGGGGAAATGAAACACGATAAGTTCCCAAGTGCACTTTCGTGTAATAATCACATCATCAGGGGAGATACAAGAAAGAAATATAGCATTCAGTTGATATACAACGAAGAGACGTAGCTAGGACGCCATTTGGTAAACAAGTAACTACCCGAAGGGGAAAAGAGATCATGTATAATGAACGACCTCCAGTTTCGGCCAATCGGAAAGTCTGAGTGGATTGTGTGTACCTGGACCACCAGAAAGCATTTGACGCTATAGCACACCGGAGCTGGTAAAGAAGTTGGATCTTCAGGCAAGAATAAAAGGATGACTCTTTGGATGAACAGAAAATTATCTTAGTGCAAGGGGGGGAAAGACGCACGTTAGGGAATCCTTTTCAGAATGGGTTGGGGGTCACTAATGGAGTGCCTTAGGGTTCATTCCTAAGATCATAATTCTTCTTGATCTGTGTGATTGACTTGCCTGAATGACTCTACTTTTGCCTGTATAAATTTGCTGGTTATGCCAAAGTTTGATTAGAATTGAAAAAAAGAGAAAATAACAGTCTCCGATGTTGGATCTTACTTCCTGCAAGGAACTGAAGATGGGGCATACTGAAAGATAACTCAGTACAAATATAATCTAGCAGGAAAGAAGCTACAATGAACTGTGTTTGTGAAAGATCTGGGAGTCAACATTTTAACCTTACCTGACGCCAGTGTCACACCTTAAGAGAACTGTAAACGAAAGGAAAAATGAAACTATCTGCAGGCGAATCAGGATAAGGAAATATTCTACCAACTGTTCACATCCTATTATGGTCCAACTCTAGAATACGCTTCTCAGGCTTGGTCACCGCACTTAAAGAAGCACAACGAACTAACAAAGAACAACTAGAGGAGGGCAACAAAGATGGTTTCGGAATCTTGAGAGCTAATTTTCATCGTGATGTCTGCTATACATAAGAGTAAGGGGTAAGTTGATCTCAAGCTTCATGTTTATAAACCAGTTTATTATGTCAACAGTGAACTATTCTTCGAAAGATACAAAGATAGGATAACTAGAGGCAATAACAGGAAATCAACTGAGAATCTTGTTAGGAAAGATGTAAAGAAGTACTTTTATAGCATAATAGTATTGGATGAATGGAGTAAACCGAATGATGAAACTGTGGCTGCAGACAGCATGCAGAAGTTTAGATTCAAAGTTGCTTAGAGATGTTGCCTTACGAGTGTAGTAGAACTGCCTCCCCGTACCACACAAGTAGGTGCTGACTGTGTAGCCCATACAGTACACACAGGTTGGCTACCACTCCAAGATCACATCATTATGGACAGGAGTAAATCTTCCGTATTCCTGAACTGAAGAGGGAGACGAGGGACCACATAGAATATGAATGGGTTAATTACATCAATACCAACATGGAGCTTACCATCTTTTCTCTAAGAGACCTGGAAAACTACACCGAGCTACGGTGCCACAGATCACACCACGCATGAGAGAGGCCAGCAGCGAGACCGAACCTTTTACCACAACACTAGCTTCCGTAAGGACAAAGTAATTCACAAAATACGCTCAACTAAAAATCTTTATCCTATCAGATTACATCTGAGAGTCTTTTGACTGAACAAGTAGACCCCCTCCTTTCCTTACGTCAGTCACATTCTTAACGAGGAAGCAGCTGGACTTATTACCTACCCTCCACACAAACAACCTCTTGGGTCAGGACATCAACTGGAAGTCGCTAGACACTTACACAGCTTATAAGACTACAAGGAGTTCTCCCTGATTTATTCAAAACCCAGCCTTAGTGTTTCCCCTCCATCAGTCAAGATGTAATGTCCCACTGACTTTAAGACTTCAAATGTCTCCCTATTACTGATGTACATAGACACAATCTCTCAGCTGCTATCACCTTGACCCCCAGCTTACTCTATGAATAATTTGCCTTTAACTGAGTTTTTACAAAAAAAGAATGTTAGTTCCGTCTTCTCGTAGCAATATGAACCTGAATGGGTGTTAGGAAGACCTATCCTTCCCAGTGCCTTTGTCAACTTCTTTAACATGGCCTATCACATCTTGGAACGACGTAAGGCGTATATGGCTCTTACTTCGATTGACTTCACCGAAATTTTTCGACTCGATACAAAAGTGGATTCAATTTCAGAAATTCAGGTATCCTGTCATTAACAATTAGGTGTTGTGCCACTTCTTGCAGAGTGTGTTTCGACCTATTTCAAAAAGGATGTATGATTATTCTTCAGTCAGTGGCATTGTTGTAGTTTGTTTCTAAATCTCTGGCCACAAACTTTACAATTCACTCAATAAACATCTAATAGACCAAAGTGCAGATAGTATCCGTAGCCTAGCCTTACTTAGCAATTACATCTCGTAATCTGCTGATCTTATTATTTTCTCATGTTTTGTTTTACACATTTCACTGTGATGAAAAATGTTTCTACCTGTGCCCTTCTGAACTCATCTATTGCTTCAAATAAGTCTTAGTTCCTTCCTGATTACAGTTTTCAGACTTCTGATTGACACACCTATGTATTCTTTTTTTCTTTTTTTTTCAATATCTTATTTTCTCAAGTACAAGTTTGGCTAGCATCAATTTTGTCATGTTCCCGGAAGCATATATGAAAGAGAATCCATAACAATTTGATTTGAATCGCTTAAGCAATATTGTTTGAATATGTCTCTGGCTTCAGAGACCAACATATTACATTCTGATCTCAAAGCGTTTAGAACAAGTCGTAAGGATAAAGAATCAGAGATTCTGTCTGTGATGATGATTTCTACAAGTTGGCAGCACTTCGAACCCTCCCAGAGGCGGAGTTGAGGGCCGTCTATAAAGATACACTGGGCTATGTTATTTTCAGTATTGAGTTTCTGCATTATGTTCAAGAGCACTGGTTTGTTCTAGGTGTTGGAGGTGAATATTGTAATGTCAAAGGGAGTCAGTTATTTGCCAGGAAGGCGGAAAATGTTACTGTTTCCTAATCTTATGCAATCAATGTACTCTAAACATTGTCATGAGATCATCATTTGGATCCATTTAGATTCGCTTGTGCCATGGCAGATATAGTTTAACAATTCTCTGGAGGCAACGCAGATATTTTCAGTCCTTAGATTGATTTTAAGAATTCTGTCGTCGTTAATGCTTGGTATTCCAAAGTCCTTCCCCATGCTGAGTACTTGAGTGGTTTTTGGGCAGCCAAGCATGATTATCAAGGCATCTATTTTTCATATTTTCTTCAAATCTATTAATACCTTTATTGTTATACAGGACTAAAGCTGGTGCGTGGTAATCTGTTAAAAGCCACTTATATAAGCCTAGTACACCATTTGAACAAATCCTGATATTTGCACCATAATTAGGATTGTGCCTTCATCAACTGTGAGAGCTACGAGTCTTATCAGAACACTGTCGTTTCAGTTTGTGCACTGCAGCCGCAGCACATGGAAGTAAAAGATACCAAGATATTTCAAAGGAGGTGACACAGTCAATAGGTTTTTCATCACTTATTAATCTGGGTGATCCGATTCTACCACAACCAATTTGTTTACTGAGCACTAAGGGTTTTCTCTGCAGAGATGATAAAGCCAAGGTTATCGCAGGCTGTGTGTATGCAATTAAGAACGGTTTGCACTTTTCGATATGTTTTGGTATGTGAATTATCAGCATAATTAATTGTGTTATCCCTGGAACTTTCTGGAACTGATGTTAGTAAAGCATACATTTGTACACTGAAAGTGATGGGGCTTAGAACCCCACCTTGAGGAGTGCTAGGTAGCATATCTATAACTTCACTTCTGTAGTCTTGAAACAACACCGCTGACTTTCTGTTACAGAGTGAGCCAGACGACCACTGATATCCATTTTCCTAACTCTCGCAAAATAACATGCCTATTCGCAATACCAAATGCAGATTTTAGGTCAGGAAATGTGGTGTACTTGTGCCATGTCTAACCATGAACTGTTGGGGAAAGTTTTATTACAGTTGTGGTCACTTTTGCTATGTTGGGAAAGGCGATGTTTTTTTGTTTTTTTCATTATTATTCTTGAGACCCTTCGCCCCCTGGTTGTAGTTCGGTTCCATTCGAGCTCGTAAGGACCATTACAAGAACAATCCAATCCTAGTCATTGTGATCGTAAATATTTACAAAGGTTTGCATAGAGATTGTTTGAAGCCTTCCCATGTTATGGCACCATTGTTTCTTTTAGTATTTTTTTTTTTTTTTACTAAATGATCCGTCTTTAGCTGCATTTTTCTCAATCATCAACCGTTCATTCTTCTTATTATTATCACCATTATTATTAGTTATTATGTATTATTATTACTATTATTATCAGCATTATAATTATCAATACTATTATCATTGTTATCATTATTATCATTATCACCACAGAGCCTTCCCCATCCTTCCACTGGTCTATAGGTATATACACGGGTGTAAGCGTCATGCTGGCTCCCAGACAGCGTTACGCCAAGATAAGTCTACACTAAAAGGCTAAATGGAGACACCTTAGGGAGCGTCGCTTGCGGCCGCGGCCTGAGCTCATCTTGGCCCTAGGGGGGCTCGGCTCCTGCCCGCAGCTGCAGCTGCCGCACTCTCTGGTGACCACTACTTGCCGCATTGTTTGTGTGGTCACTTGTTACCTACCACACTGTGTGGTCACCTTTTATCTACCACAACGTATGGTAACCTGTTACCTGCCAGATGTGGTGACCTGTTAGCCGTCAGTGGTGTGTGTGGTTGGGTGGTAACCTTTACCCACTGCAACTTGTGATGACATAGTGAACCTGTTGGTGACCCGTTCTTTGGATCAGTCGGTAGGCCCATGACGCCATGACCTGCTAGAAGTTGCCTCGGTTGATGATGACCTGTGTTAACTACCTGTAGGTCATCAGGGTTGTCCCTCGCCGCTGATTTAGTTAGTTTTCAGTACGGGCCGAGGATTTCCTGTACACACCGAAGGTAACAGGAACACAAAGAGGGTTTCCAGTACTCGCTATGAGTTGCCAGAAACCTGTTGTGCTTCTACCAGTACAACGCTCTTCCTACAGGCGAGCAACCTCTGGCCCTAGTCCCTGGGTGGGAGCCACATTGTTTCTGGCCAGTCAGGTGTTCGCAGCCACACCAACACTCGCAGGGGATGCCCACTCCGTCAACTGCTGACGAGGAAGGCAAGAAGGATCGGCACGTTAGGTACAGCCAGAGACAGTCCTTTGTTACAGACCTACGTACACACCTCCAGATAGGCAAACACATATAATTGGAAAGATAAAGAGAAAAAGCAGAGACCCTATGTGAACTTATACGTTGCCAGGACAGAGCAAGTTATACAACAAGTGGAGGTGTTTTTGAATCCATGGGTGCGTGTCTGTGAGGGGAACCATGAGCCGTCGTGGCTTAACAAGACATGTGTCGAGCAACTTGGATGTTAACATCAGGAGGTAAAAGTTGCGTACAGACAAAGCTATTGTCATTCACAGGGAATTATCTGATCCTTTGAATGTGTGAGAACCAAAAGTGTGTTTATATCCCAGACACGGTCTCCGTCACATTTCACACGACTAAAGTTATCTACATCAAAGCTTCGAACACGCGGGTATCACTGTGAAACAGACTAACAAGAGTATATATTTTTGTACAGTTATGAGGAAGGGCTGCTTCGCTACCGCGTCCTTTGAAGAACATGTGTTCACACATGTACCAGTGGCCACCTCGGTACTGTAGAAGCCGACAAAGAGTACCTTTCTCTGCGGCACCGTCTGTGGGAGGACCACCAGTGGTAACTCTGCTACATCTTTGCGGTTTCTTGAATAATTCTGTCCCTCCCTTTCGCTGGCTTTCTCTTCTACGCCCGCGCATGCGTACAGGCCTGGTCTCGAGAGGTATATAAGTCTTCGGCCCTGCAACAGGGGCATCACATTCTTGTTTAGGGACTCATCACGAAGAACCAACCAAAGTAAGTTCAAACACCAAGACGGATAGTGATGGAGCTTTGAAGTCCACTGGTACCCACGGTTGTTTTAATGGGAATCTTCCTACTTATGGAGGGTTCAGGAGGAAATGGTGTGCTGTAGTCAGCCACCAACGAGACCCGAGGCAGATGTGTCACTTTTGTGGCGTAGTGCCAATTCAGTTCTCCCTCCTGTTGATATTACTTCTGTGTTAGAATTGCCTGCGTCTCAGGGGTTTTCAGTGTGTTCAAAGAGTGAAGCAAAGGTTGCGTCTGACAAAGATACAACGAACTGCGCACAGAATTTTTGCAGGATTATACCTAAGGGAGGAAGAAGGGAGAGGCCGTGGAAAGACTTTGGCGCGGGCTAGGCTCAGGTCTGGTGAATTATTCACAATAACAACACAAATGAGACTTTAGCCAGTTCTCATGCACATCGTAAACTGAGGGAAAGAATCTAGCCTCTGGATCAAGAATAATTGTGTCAAAATACTGAGCTGAGAGTTGATATCAGACAACTGAGAGATGATATCAGAGCAGTAAAATAAATACAGTTTCGAAATTGTCAAAGTTACACAAACAATATGTCTAGCTGTAGACATAATGTTTAAAAGCAGATGGTCGATTATAATGAATAAGATTCATGATAATCGACCATCTGCATCGGGAAATCAAGTTCTCGAGTGTGAACATCACACTTTGCAAGATGACTTTGAATAAGGAATTCTCGTGAAAGACTTCAAGCCAATCACATAAGCTGATATACTTCGTAAAATAGTAATCTATAAACCCTTCCTGGACACACGTCGTCACAATACTTATACACAGGAAAACAAAAGAGCTTGCTGCCTGTGTGATTCGGTTTACTTTTTAAGATTTGCTTTTTTAACATCTAACTCCTTATCACATCCATGGTAACGACGAACTCTTAGTATTTTCTACTCAATGAATTTCACTCGACATCCTTTCCTTATAATGTTATTCAGTCAAATTTTACAATGTTTTGTCTGTTGTTTTTTCTATATTTGCATTATATCTAGGAAAAAGTTATTTTCGAAATAACTGCTCGGAAAAGTTCAAAACTAAAGCATTTAAATTCTCATCATACAGCCACCAATATTGCCCAGTTTGATATATATTCATATATATATATATATATATATATATATATATATATATATATATATATATATATATATATATATATGTGTGTGTGTGTATAATGGACAATAATAGACTTGTGGTGGGACATCAGACTATCTTATAGTCGCCAGTGTCAATAATCCAGCAGTCTGATGTAGAATCAAACGTCTTATGCAACTTAAACATATTCGAAAATATATATATATTTCTCATAGATTTTTTTATTCGAGTAAACCTATAAGCTACCTGTACCTGAGTCATGGAAATTGTTATTGTCTATATTTTCCCAGATGTAGGGTTTGATCCAGCTGTTAGATTTCGATGTGATGGGTAAAATCTTTGAGCTGATTTTGTCTTGTTGTTGCATCCGAATCCAAGTGATATAAGCTTAACACTCTTTAGATATTATGTCCATATTAGGGTAATGCATTGTTTCTTGATGTTAACATATGCTTCAAAACTTAATTTTTTTTTTCTACAACTTTTATTCTGATTTCATGTATGATTGATTGTCTAGCTAGTGCTTCGTGTAGACTTTTTTTATTTCCTGCAGACAAATGCCGACTGAAGGATCTTGCGATATGTAAATGAATTCAAGAAAGTTTTCTTTTTCGTTTCATAGTTTTGTCATCATCTCTGGTGGCTCTGTAAGACAGCAGTTATTTCACAGGTTGTCAGTGCTGACCAACGTCCCTTTGTTCACTGTCAACGTCCCTCAGTTCACTGTCAGTTTCATGGCTACTTTGCTGCTTGAGATAGAATCTTTTCTGTTCCTTCGCATTCCTATGTTTTTCTGAGGATCATCTTGTCACCTTTTCTTTGTGATACGAAACCATTATCTCAGATAATCAAGAACTTGTCCTCCTTATCTCTTTCAACCAATAAGAATGATCATCAATTAATTTATCTCTTTCAACCAATAAGAATGATCATCAATTAATTTATCTCTTTCAACCAATAAAGAAAATCATTAATTGATTTATCTCTAACTGACCAAGACGCAGCTTAATTGTGATTTCATAACTTGCTTCCCATAGTACTGACGCCACACCAACCCGCTTCCTCCACCCACAGATGCATTTCAACTCTCTCTTCGCTGTGGCCGTCGCCTGCGCTCTGCTCAACCTCGCCAGCGGCATCTTGCTAGTGGAGTCGACCAGCGCCCTCACAGCAGCGACCATAACTCTGGGCACCACCACCAACGCCGCCGCCACCGCCGCCGCCCTTGCCGTCGGGGGCGCCCTGGCCGTTGCCGGAGTCTTGGCCGCCGCCAGGGCCGCCTCCAGCAGCAGCAAGCGCGCCGCCCCAACCTGCCTGCCGGTCAGCAACCCCGAGCTCTTCATCACCCTGGCGGCCAACTCAGGACAAGATGGGATGCGGCATGCGCCTCGTGTGTGAGCTGGAGGCCACCCCAGACCAAGCCCTTAGCCACGAGGAGAAGCTCATCCTGAGTCTGTTCGGACGTGCCCCCAACCCCGTCACCTTCGACCAGCTCAGCACCCCAAAGGCCGGATTCCAATACGCTGCTTACATCGGCGCCAAGGCCTCCTCTCCCCGCCGAGTGTGCCAGCACCTTCAACCAGTGCCCCTTCGACCGGTCCGTCATGATGAGGGCCTTCCAGAAGAGTGGCACCAATGGCCTCTGAGGCACATAACTAAGAAGTCTTAGCGGCGGTGCTCGCCATCCCCTTCAAACCAGCCACTAGACCTGTGGCAGCACTTGACTGCGGAGTGGCACCTTGCCACTCCGGAGGGAGAGATCTTGTCAACCACCGCAGGTGGAGACTATGGTCCTCCACACTGCACCATTACGTTTTTCCTCTTTGTTTACCTGTGAGGAGGCACACTATATTGAGGTTTTTGTTTTTTAATGTCAGATATCTATTTTTGAAAAATAAACTTTGCGAAACTAGTGTATGTCTCCTTATACATTCAAAGTCCATTTCCTTGACAGAGGAAAGATCTCTACGACTTGATGATATGAAACAATGATACTGTACTCCAGAAATGCAAGTTTTGTGGCGTTTTACAACGTCCATGTTCCCGCCGTGTGAGAGACGTATGGTACAAGTATGTCCCAGTGAGCCCCTAACCATGTCCCATTGAGCCTGTCCACTGTTCCCCCTGGCCCTGTCATGCCCAGCCTCCTCTTTCTTAACTATCTAGTCCTATGAGCCTCTCCCTCAGGTCCTGTGAGGCTGTCCCCCTTGTCGTGTGTGCCTCCCCCGTGGGGCGAGAGCTAGGCAGCTGACTGGGCGGCTGGGGTTATGGACGACCTGACGTGTCTTGAGCAAAGGCACGACTTGGGCCACCCGACCCCCACACCGCCCTAGACACACATCTCAACTCTTACTTAAGACATGACTTTTTTTACTCATAAAATCACCTCATGCTTTCCATGTTGACGTCTTAAGTGCGTGATGCCCTCTACGTAGGCCGGTTCTGCCTTCCTGGTCACTGAAGTGTGTTCTCATTCCTCTCTCATTCCTCTCTCATGTCATAGTCGAATCTAAACCAGTTTTTCCTTATGTTTGGTACTGACGCCTGTGCTGGTGCTGTTGCTTTTTTGTGTGGTATTTGTGCTGCAGCATTATCCCTCGTCCTCCTCTCAGTTGATGGATGACGCCCCCAGTCTGAAGACAGTGGTGGTGGCTGGAAGCTCAGCACGCGGGCTGGTGCAGGGTATGTGCAGGGTCCTGCTGGTGCTGGCTGCCAGGGGCGTAGCGCCGGCTGCCTCATGTGATGAACGGGACGATATGGGCTGACGAGTGGCAATCGGCGCTGTCAACCCGCCAACAACTGACTGCTTAGAATAATGAGGGGCTACACAACTGTCTTGATCTGTGGCCATGTGTGGCCAGGCCGCACCTTTGTGGCCAGTCATTCATCTCACGTCGCTCCTCGTGTGTGCAGGCGGCCGTATTTGCATATTAGCAAATACTGTCCTTTTCCTGTGTTTTGTGATGGCAATAAAGGAGGCTTTATGAGCCTCCTCCTCCCGCTCTACCACCATGGGAGGTGTAGTGGGCGGGGGAGGTGCTCGGGAGAGCGGTGAGCCCTGGAGTGGGTAAAGAACATGGAGTGGTAATGGAGTGGGTCAGAGTATTGTGTAATGGTAATGGAGGAGGTGGATGCCTCGTCCAGAGACCTTTCGTCCTTGAGTAAGTCTTCCGCTTGAAGGTGGAGGTCCCGGGGCTGGAGAACTAGCGACCGCAGGACACTCTTACTAAGCCACAGAGTCGGGGCAATAGAGTGGTAGTGGAGGCTCCAGAGGAGGAGTGGCGACCAACATACTAACATGGCCATTATGACGCGGCCCAGGCCAGGCACGGAAATCCTGACTAAACAATGGCTTTTGCTGCTGCTGCCGCTACTACTGCTGCTGCTGTCTGACCGCTGCCACAACCCCAGCACACTCCTGCTGTTTACCCACTCCTCCAGATACCGGGACAATCCTTGTAAACTGAGTAGATTAAAACAAAACTGGTTATAAAGTGAAACGGAAGCGTCCACTGACATAATGAGTATGAGGACCTTACAATCAACACAGTGTGGGTCTGAGGCGAACCTGACTTTGTATCCAAACTGGTCTCCGTTGTGTCCACCCAGGCTGCAGCAGGTGCTGTTGCTAATGTTGCTAGCACTAGCGGTGCTGGTGTTTACATTCCTTTCGCATATTTTACGGCTGATGGCAAAAGAAAAACTGGCTACCTAAGGGAGGAATAACACGGGGTTAGAGAAGGCAAGTCATGCGAAGATAAAACATCTATTAGAAAGTGAACTCTGTTTTAGAGAAAGGAGAAGGCTGGAGGGATTGTCTATCAGAATTACAAGAGAGCATTTGACACTTTACCGCACAGGAGGATGGTTAGAAAATCAGAAGTAATGAATCAGAACCTTCTTCCATTGACACAAGATTACCTTAGTAGAGAGGAACACAGGACGCATGTGAGGGGCGCCTCCTCGACATGGACTGGGGACACTAATGGTGTACCGCAGGGCTCAGTCTAGGGATTATCTCTCTTGACTGACCAGAAGTATTGGACTTGTACCTCTTTATGGATGACGCTAAGGTCGTGAGGGAAGTTTAGAGCAAGTAGGACTATGCGTCACCCTGCAAGGAGAGTTAAATAACCTCCAAAGTTGACTAGATGAATGGTCGATGAAATCTAACTCGAGTAAAGGGAAAGGAATGAGGATGGACAGTGAATGAAGACCTTGATACATGTATTATGTAACATGGTTTGTTAGACTCTAACATGAGCACATTAAAAAGTCAAGGTGCAGTCAGGAGGTGGCAGGAAAACTTATGTGAAGAAAATAAGTGAGGTGTATGGCGGCTGTAAGGGGAAGATGGCAGGACTAGCTAGGTAGTCCCGTTTTCATGAGACAGAAAGTAAGACCAGCAATCCTGTCAGACATGGAGGGTGTTGGAGGGTTCCGGGCACCACTTTAACGCTCCTCAGTCCGGACCACAGTACCACCCTGGGTGGCTGCTGTTGTCAACCTTCTTCTACCCGATGGATTGCTCCAAGGGTAGGGAACGGGATGATCATCCTTGTGTTAGCAGGGGCACAGGGAGGGGCCATAAGAGAGTATAGTCAGAGGAGTTTATCTTGAAATTTGCAGGGGTCGTAAGAGGGGACATTACTACCTGATCCCTCCTCGCTAGCAGCAGAGTCACACAAGAATATCATACAAGGTACAAGCAAAATACGTGAATACAAATCATCACTGTAATATATCAAATACATTTCGTAACTGTAATCCAACAAATAATCTTTAAACTACATTAAACAAAGTAATAAAAAAAAAATGCATGCATTGACCACATAATAGTAAACATATCACCGTAAAATGTCACGCACACACACACACACACACACACCGCGAGCCACACCCGCCCGTTACCCCCTGTGTTTGCATCCGTAAGCGTCCATAGCCCTATCCTAGCTATGGTAATGGACAGGACAATAAGTACCTTGTAGTGATAAAATAAATACATTCTCCATTTGACTACAACAGAAATTAAAACCTCCGGCATCAGGTATATATATATATATATATATATATATATATATATGTACATGTCAACAACGATCTTGCCAAACGACCGATTCGATGGTCAAACTGCTGCTTGTCATAACCCTCTTGTACCTGACCACTGCTGCCCATACCCCAGGACCAAGTGACGACCATTAGTTTTCGCTTGATCTCCCTGGAGGCATGACGCGGGACATACCAGCACAGCACAGCTGGTGTACATGTAATATGTGATATATATATGTGTGTGTGTGATATGTTCGAGTGAAGTGAATTGCTAGACAATGTCTATTAATGAGATCACGTAACTGACGTGGATTTCTGGAACCGAAGGATGTGAGAATGTTCCACCGGAAGAACTTTGGGAAAACGATGTAAAGAAACAACACGAGAATTTACTTTTACGTGACTTATTTTTCGGTTGAAAATCTCGAATATCTCGAATAGATAAGTTGACACATATCGAGAATAATCAGATGCGTTGTAGATTATACAGAATTATGAGGAAATCTTGTGAGTAATTATGCTTATGAGGAAATCTTGTGAGTGATCTGTGTTTGTGAAATCATTTGACCAGGTGGAAGAAACGATAAATGGAAAAATTGAGTGCAGCCTACACACATGTGGGTGTTGTCAGGCCGGAGTGGTCACCCACGCCTGGTACCATCATTCATGGCAGTTGGACTCGCGTCACTCATCTACCAGACAGTGAATAATGACTCATCTACCAGACAGTGAATAATGACTCATCTACCAGACAGTGAATAATGACTCATCTACCAGACAGTGAATAATGACTCATCTACCAGACAGTGAATAATGACTCATGATTTGAAAACGTGGAAAAAGTGTATAAAGTAAGACTGATGTTAAAATTTCAAGAGTAATGTATGGCTGATGAATTATGTGGTAAAATTCTGAATAGGAAAAAATAGTGATTGGTGAAAAATAAGTTTTTTGAAATGATGATGCTCATAATTTCTGATGAGCTAAATAATTATACTATTGTTATATATTTATAACAGTAATTGACAAAGGATAAAGTTTGAATACACCTGCATATAAAAATCATGGTGAACAATATGGTATGAATACTGCAATATTGAACAATTATGGTGAATGGTGAACAATATAAGTACTGCAACATATAAGTTAAAGTGAATTGTGAACAATATGTTATAAGTACTGTGACAAGTATGGAAATAGTATTCGTAAACAAGATAGATACTGCAACATAAAACGATTATAGGGATTGTTGAAATATATAGCAGACATACTGTTACATATATATAACGATTCTAGTGATTGGTGAACCATATATTATAGATACGGTAACATATAACGATTTTATACTGATTGGTGAACAATTTAGTATAAGCCTTCCTGTGGAATCATTACAGTGCAGAATCATAAGTCAACTATATGTGGAAAAGGTTGCAACATAAAGCGAGTTTTAAACATTATAGTAGAAATATTGGAACATCCAGTGACTTGAAAAAGATGGTAGAAATACCATTTTATATCGTAAGTGGCGAATCATATGGAGACGTTACAATGTATGGTAAGTAGTAAAAAGTTTGGTGGAATATTTGACTTCCAGCAAGTACAGATTAATTCGAACAGACCACTGGGTCTTGACGAGGCTGTTTGTGGTAAAGGGGACAGGACAGAAACTCATGGATTTTGTGGTAAAAGTAAAAAGACGATACAGATTTTTCAAAAAGGGAGAAATGTAAACTTTTCATATAGCTCAGGAGGTGCAAATAGCTTCAGCCATGGTTTTGAAGCGAAATATTTGTCATGTCTTGCGTTTAAACGTTTCAGTGGTGCTACTTTCAGCCACTCTAATTGGGAAATGATTTCATATTTACCTCATTCGAGGTAAAACATCTGCCCACGAGTTTATTTATATCCATTACTACAAATGTAGTCAGACGAATCCATCACCTAAGTAGCTATTTAGATCGAGATCATAAGGAGCCTTAAAGTGATTTTGAACACCTTTATTCGATCATCCCAGCCCCAATCTTCTCTCTCTCTCTCTCTCTCTCTCTCTCTCTCTCTCTCTCTCTCTCTCTCTCTCTCTCTCTCTCTAGCAAAGTTAATCTAATTTATTCTGGCGGCTCCTGTAGGATTTGTTTCTCATGCTTGGAATCACCTTGGTGGCTAGCCTCTGTACTCGTCTATTCTGTCTTATGTCTTTCCTCTAGTATGACTACTTATATCCCAAAGCCCTTCCTATGAATCCAAGAATTTTTACACGGCCTTTCTACCGTTTCTGTGCTCCATTTACTCGGCTTTAGGTCACCAGTAATCATCAAACTCAGGTAACTTGTTCCTCGTATATCTTTCTTTCATCAACGGACATAATACAACAGCTTGCCTTTCATTTTTGCTACCGATGTGCAAAAAAAATTTCTTCTGTCAATATCAAGATTAATATGCCAGCTGTGAGCCCAGTCGATCAGTTTGTTTACATCAGTTTGTAGATGTATTTCACAATTTAGCGTCGTCCTCGAATTTCGATTATTTACAATGCAGCCCATTATCGATCTCGTGTATATATATATATATACATATATATATATATATATATATATATATATATATATATATATATATATGTATATATATATGGAAAAACTTCCGGTCTCAATGTTGAGTGGTCACCGTTAACTACTATTTATTAACGGCCAGCTAGGCTACTTCTTATCCACTGAGGTACAGTTGTCTACCTACTACCATATGACAACTTTTGATGTGGAACTTTTTCAAATACTTTTTGAAAATCTGAATAGATGACATTAACTGCTTCACTTTCATCATACATATCAATTAATCATATAAAAATCAGAATTGCCAGACACGAGCATTATCGTCGAAAACCATGCTGATAATTTTTGAAGTGAGGTTACTTTAAATTGGTTTACAGTTTTATCCCGAATGCTTGTTTCCATAAGTTTACTTATAGACGTTAAGCTAATTAGACAAATATTTCCGGCCAGTGATTTATATTACCCTTTTTTTTTTTTTAATACTGGTGTTGCATTGGCATATTTCCATTTATCTAGAAAATTTCCCGTAGCAATTGACTTATTCAAAAGAGCAGTGAAGGGTTTGATTATCTCATTTTTCACCTTTTTTTTTTACGTTATTCCATTGAGCGCTGACAGTAATTCTTCTGTTTATTTCAGTATGAAGCAAAATGTTTTCCCCTTTTACCATTGGAACCGCAGTTGTAAACACTGATGCAAAAGAAATCGTTTAAAATCTTCACCACAGTTTCGTTGTCTTGAATTAAGTCACCATATTGATCACAGTCGATATTGCGGAACCATATCTCGAGCTGTGGGGCTGTGCCGGAAGCCATACTGATGGATTAGTTGTTGATATGAAAACTGTTTTATCTACAACCATCATAGTCTGGAAGGCTGGCTAGGTAGGTTACGTTGGCCTATACTAAGTAGGGGCTAGGTTATATCAAGTAATACTATGTTATTTTTTTGGGTTAGTATTACCTTTCAACTCTTATTGTTGAGTTTGGTTAGGTTAGATATCTTTGGCTGGAATTATCTTAATCATACTTATATATTAGCTTTAAAGTAAAAAGTGATCTAGTAACCTAACCTTGATAACGTGGATTGTCTGTCATTTGGCGATGATAGTCCGAACTTCATACCGAAACTTCGTAAGACAAAGATCCTAAGGAAAGTAAACTATATTGTTTGACCTAAGTAGAGATTGCCTTCAAGTAGACTGGAAGGGGGGTAAAAAAAAACTTCGAGAAAACGTGTACGAAGTATGGAAAACCCCAGGCTTTATGATTCTGACCTAAGGTGCAGTAAATGTATATATAGCACTGGAAGATTCAAAAGGCTGCGTGATAAACGCAGAAAGTTAGTAAGTGATGCCCCAGGAGAGTGAAGTTCTCTCCACTTAATCAGGAAATAGGAAAACGAATCCGTAAGTAGACATACACGCCACAAACTACTTGGTCGCGTGGTAAGACACACACGCGGACGTGTGCACACGGACATAGACGTGTGTACAGAAACAGACATGCGCGGACCCATACGTGCACGTGAAGACACGCACATGGAATCATACATGTGCAAGGTACACACACGAACACACATTCCACAACATTACACAGACTCTTACATACAAGGACAGAATATGTGACGCTCTACTTTTACACGAGTGGAGGAAAGTTTGCGCACGTGGAGCCTCAAATGTTAAACCTTTTTTGTTTCTTGAATAATGTTGCATTTACTATTTTCTTGCCTTACTTTTCCCATTCAGTTGTCTCTCTGTCTTGGACAATCGCATGTTTACCAAATGGCGTCCAAGCTTCGTCTCTTCGATGTATATCAACTAACTGTTATATTTCTCTCTTGTGTTTCCCCTGATGATGTGATTATTACACGAAAGTGCACTTGGTAACTTATCGTGTTTCATTTTCCCCGTGGACTAACAGGAATATATATATATATATATATATATATATATATATATATATATATATATATATATATATCTATATATATATATATATATATATATATATATATATATATATATATATATATATATATATATATATATGAGTGGATGCGCCATTCTTTCGTCTGTTTCCTGGCGCTACCTCGCTAACGAGGAAAACAGCGATTAAGTATAATAATGATAATATATATATATATATATATATATATATATATATATATATATATATATATATATATATATATATATATATGTGTGTGTGTGTGTGTGTGTGTGTGTGTGTGTGTGTGTGTGACAGGAAGATATAGGGTTTTGATCCCTTTAATCTATGCTCCTTGCTGTAAAATGTGCATTGGTTACTTAATTCTCTTGCCCGAGTGTAGGTAGCTACTTTAGAACCACTGGCCACCTTCATGACTATCGCAACTTTTTTTTTTTTTTTTTTTTTTTTTTTTTTTTTTTTTTGCTAGAAAACGTTCCTTGTTGATGGCCAACAGGCAGACAGCAGTGCTGTAGGATGAGGTAATACAGCAGACCACAGTACAGCAGTGTGAGTTAGTACAACAGACTACAGTGCTGTAGGATGAGGTAATACAGCAGACCACAGTACAGCAGTGTGAGTTAGTACAACAGACTACAGTGCTATAGGATGAGGTAATACAGCAGACCACAGTACAGCAGTGTGAGTTAGTACAACAGACTACAGTGCTATAGGATGAGGTAATACAGCAGACCACAGTACAGCAGTGTGAGTTAGTACAACAGACTACAGTGCTGTAGGATGAGGTAATACAGCAGACCACAGTACAGCAGTGTGAGTTAGTACAACAGACTACAGTGCTGTAGGATGAGGTAATACAGCAGACCACAGTACAGCAGTGTGAGTTAGTACAACAGACTACAGTGCTGTAGGATGAGGTAATACAGCAGACCACAGTACAGCAGTGTGAGTTAGTACAACAGACTACAGTGCTGTAGGATGAGGTAATACAGCAGACCACAGTACAGCAGTGTGAGTTAGTACAACAGACTACAGTGCTGTAGGATGAGGTAATACAGCAGACCACAGTACAGCAGTGTGAGTTAGTACAACAGACTACAGTGCTATAGGATGAGGTAATACAGCAGACCACAGTACAGCAGTGTGAGTTAGTACAACAGACTACAGTGCTGTAGGATGAGGTGATACAGCAGACCACAGTACAGCAGTGTGAGTTAGTACAACAGACTACAGTGCTATAGGATGAGGTAATACAGCAGACCACAGTACAGCAGTGTGAGGTGGTACAACAGACTACAGTGCTGTAGGATGAGGTAATACAGCAGACCACAGTACAGCAGTGTGAGTTAGTACAACAGACTACAGTGCTGTAGGATGAGGTAATACAGCAGACCACAGTACAGCAGTGTGAGTTAGTACAACAGACTACAGTGCTGTAGGATGAGGTGATACAGCAGACCACAGTACAGCAGTGTGAGTTAGTACAACAGACTACAGTGCTGTAGGATGAGGTAATACAGCAGACCACAGTACAGCAGTGTGAGTTAGTACAACAGACTACAGTGCTGTAGGATGAGGTAATACAGCAGACCACAGTACAGCAGTGTGAGTTAGTACAACAGACTACAGTGCTGTAGGATGAGGTAATACAGCAGACCACAGTACAGCAGTGTGAGTTAGTACAACAGACTACAGTGCTGTAGGATGAGGTAATACAGCAGACCACAGTACAGCAGTGTGAGTTAGTACAACAGACTACAGTGCTGTAGGATGAGGTAATACAGCAGACCACAGTACAGCAGTGTGAGTTAGTACAACAGACTACAGTGCTATAGGATGAGGTAATACAGCAGACCACAGTACAGCAGTGTGAGTTAGTACAACAGACTACAGTGCTGTAGGATGAGGTAATACAGCAGACCACAGTACAGCAGTGTGAGTTAGTACAACAGACTACAGTGCTGTAGGATGAGGTAATACAGCAGACCACAGTACAGCAGTGTGAGGTGGTACAACAGACTACAGTGCTGTAGGATGAGGTAATACAGCAGACCACAGTACAGCAGTGTGAGTTAGTACAACAGACTACAGTGCTGTAGGATGAGGTAATACAGCAGACCACAGTACAGCAGTGTGAGGTGGTACAACAGACTACAGTGCTGTAGGATGAGGTAATACAGCAGACCACAGTACAGCAGTGTGAGTTAGTACAACAGACTACAGTGCTATAGGATGAGGTAATACAGCAGACCACAGTACAGCAGTGTGAGTTAGTACAACAGACTACAGTGCTATAGGATGAGGTAATACAGCAGACCACAGTACAGCAGTGTGAGTTAGTACAACAGACTACAGTGCTGTAGGATGAGGTAATACAGCAGACCACAGTACAGCAGTGTGAGTTAGTACAACAGACTACAGTGCTGTAGGATGAGGTAATACAGCAGACCACAGTACAGCAGTGTGAGTTAGTACAACAGACTACAGTGCTATAGGATGAGGTAATACAGCAGACCACAGTACAGCAGTGTGAGTTAGTACAACAGACTACAGTGCTGTAGGATGAGGTGATACAGCAGACCACAGTACAGCAGTGTGAGTTAGTACAACAGACTACAGTGCTGTAGGATGAGGTGATACAGCAGACCACAGTACAGCAGTGTGAGTTAGTACAACAGACTACAGTGCTGTAGGATGAGGTAATACAGCAGACCACAGTACAGCAGTGTGAGTTAGTACAACAGACTACAGTGCTATAGGATGAGGTAATACAGCAGACCACAGTACAGCAGTGTGAGGTGGTACAACAGACTACAGTGCTGTAGGATGAGGTAATACAGCAGACCACAGTACAGCAGTGTGAGTTAGTACAACAGACTACAGTGCTGTAGGATGAGGTAATACAGCAGACCACAGTACAGCAGTGTGAGTTAGTACAACAGACTACAGTGCTATAGGATGAGGTAATACAGCAGACCACAGTACAGCAGTGTGAGTTAGTACAACAGACTACAGTGCTGTAGGATGAGGTAATACAGCAGACCACAGTACAGCAGTGTGAGTTAGTACAACAGACTACAGTGCTGTAGGATGAGGTAATACAGCAGACCACAGTACAGCAGTGTGAGTTAGTACAACAGACTACAGTGCTGTAGGATGAGGTGATACAGCAGACCACAGTACAGCAGTGTGAGTTAGTACAACAGACTACAGTGCTGTAGGATGAGGTAATACAGCAGACCACAGTACAGCAGTGTGAGTTAGTACAACAGACTACAGTGCTGTAGGATGAGGTAATACAGCAGACCACAGTACAGCAGTGTGAGTTAGTACAACAGACTACAGTGCTGTAGGATGAGGTGATACAGCAGACCACAGTACAGCAGTGTGAGGTAGTACAACAGACTACAGTGCTGTAGGATGAGGTAATACAGCAGACCACAGTACAGCAGTGTGAGGTTGTACAGCAGACTACAGTGTTGTAGGATGAGGTAATACAGCAGGCCACAGCACAGCAGTGTGAGGTGGTACAACAGACTACAGTGCTGTAGGATGAGGTAATACAGTAGACCACAGTACAGCAGTGTGAGGTGGTACAACAGACTACAGTGCTATAGGATGAGGTAATACAGCAGACCACAGTACAGCAGTGTGAGTTAGTACAACAGACTACAGTGCTGTAGGATGAGGTAATACAGCAGACCACAGTACAGCAGGTTAGGTCACCCATGATAGAGTTAGTCTGCTTCAGGTGCGTGGCTCCACTGCTCACGTTTCTCTAAACTTAGCATAATAATGCTTCACTTGCGCCACAACCTCTTGAACACGACGGCACGACCCTTAGGTATGATGGCCTGACCTTTGACCTCACCCTCGTGGGTCATGTTAAATGTACGAGCAACCTACTCTAGGGCCTAACTGTCGTACTGAAGGATCATGCCCTTGTGTTCAACGATCGTTCCGTCGTGCTCAAAGATCCTACCGTCGTACTCAAGGATCGCACAGTCGTGTTCAAGGGTCGTACCATCGTGCTCAAGGATAGCACCGTCGTGTTCAAGGGTCGTACCGTCGTGCTCAAGGATCGTACCGTCGTGTTCAAGGATCCTACCGTCGTGTTCAAGGATCGTACTGTCGTGCTCAGGGAGTGAAGTCTCCTCTAACCTCAACCCATGAGAGCAGGTGAGCAGATCACAGCAGCAGCGAAGTGTCAGGCGTCACACAGCAGCCGAGCCAGACGAGCACCACGCAGGAGCAAAATGCGTCAACTCACCGACTTACCGTAGCAACCGGACGGGTCCTCAGGCAATGTTCTGACTCAGCGGTTCGGGGGTCTCGCCCTCCACTATCAGTACCCGCCAGAGGTCTCATAGTCACTTTAATCTCAGATTTCTGTAATATATACACGAGGTAATACGACACCTGCCATTACCGCTCTGGCACCAGCCGTCCCTTACCAACGAACGCCGGTAGACATGACCTTAAGGCTACACGACACTGTCATCATCGTGAGTTGTGTCACCCCTCGGCCTGAACTCCCTCAGGTGGTTCTCCGCCAGATCTGTGCCACAGCCGAGGATGACAGTCAGAATACGTGACAAAACATAGGTGTCACATGACAGCGAAATCATAGAGTGTAAGAGAATGAAACTCAAACAAGTTCGTATTTCTCAATTGATCGAGCAATACATCAGGCCAGCCATGGTATTTGTGGTCTTACTGGTTGTGGTAGATGTCCAGGCGAGTCGCTGCTGACCCTGAGGGACTAGGTGGATGGTCGGCCAGTCGCTGTTGGTGCCTGGTGTGGCGGCTGGCCTCATGTAGGGACTCACCTCACCCCAGCCTCCAGCCTCACACTGACATTTACGGTCGGGTTCCATCTGTTGATGGTGTGTCATGCAATGTGAACATACCTCTGCCAGGAGAGTTTTTGATCTATAGTATTCAAGTAATGTTTGCAGTGGCAAGGAAAAAGTTACACACACAAACACACACACACAGATATATATATATATATATATATATATATATATATATATATATATATATATATATATATATATATATATATATATAATATCCTCCAACAGCCAGGACTCGAACCCAAGATTACGTGATTATCGCGAGTGCCATGATCGGCCCAAATATGGAAATGACTATTCCATCAAAAGTAATCGAATACACTTCGTCTCACATTTAAAAGCAACGGGGTCTACAGTGGTCAGATCCCATCAGGCTCACATTACCAGCAGTTAGCATTTCACAGAGTCTTACTGTACAAACGCGGAGGTACATGAGCACGAATATACGTCCGCGTTTGTACAGTAAGCTAGGACGCCATTTGGTAACTTAGGTTACTGTTATCTGCCTTTCCATAGACTTAAATTTACCTTAGTTGAATGAACAAGTTTACTGCTTGAATCATGCTTCGTTTAACGAGTCGAAAATCAGGTAATGGATGATGATTGTGAAGGAAAAGCCAACCCTTTCATTCATTATAAATGTATGGTTCCGCGGCTGTCCACGCCACAGCACCACACCACCACTACCATAACAACAACACCCACAGTATCATATCTCCCACACCACCACAACACCTCACCACCACAACACTCCCACCACCACAACACCTCACCACCACAACAGCCACACCACCACAACACCTCACCACCACAACATCCACACTACCACAACACCCCCCCCCACTACCACAACACCCTCACCACCACAACACCCCCATCACCACAACACCCCCACCACCACAACTCCCCCACTACCACAACACCCCCCCACTACCACAATACCCTCACCACCACAACACCCCCATCACCACAACACCCCCATCACCACAACACCCCCACCACCACAACATCCACACTACCACAACACCCCCATCACCACCACACCCACACCACCACAACACCCCCACCACCACAACACCCCCACCACCACAACACCCCCACTACCACAACACCCTCCCACTACCACAATACCCTCACCACCACAACACCCCCATCACCACAGCAGCCACACCTGTCCTAGCGTAGTACACACAGGACAGGGAAGCGAGTGGCAGGCGAGCTGGAGGACACAGCAGTCATGACACCACTGGAGGTGAGGGTGTCACCCGCAGCAATTATGGCAGGTCAATTTTTTTCCCCTCTCCCTTGACGCCGAAGGTCGGTAGTTGCTCCATCGACCACCAGGAGAACCAATCTCAGTTTCATTACGTTGTTATATCAGTTCACCTTCTTTATGCCAACAGCTGTAACCGTACCCACTGCTTGACTCCACTCGTACTCAGCAATCGTCCCGGAAAACTGAGCATTTAAGACCTCACAAATCTTTGGGTAACATAGAAGACGACGTCTTGAGGCCATCCATCGCCAGCAGGAGGAGTAGCGATCCCCTCCAATAAACTGTGTGGTAGGTGGGCCACGGGTCCTCCTCTCTGTCTCTCTCCTGTACGTAGGTTGGGGTTCGGTCACACGCTCAAGACCTTTCACTGGCTGTAGGCGACACATGGTGACCCCCTGCAGGCTGGTTGTACCTTAACGCAACAGCTTCTCCATGATATTATTTGCCATCGTATTGTAACACTGTCTGGGTAGCTTGCCTTTCACCAGGGCGACCTTACTGACTCCGGTAGAATTTATAGTAACCCGGTTTCCTTCTGTTTGCCGCTTGGGTTTATATATATATATATATATATATATATATATATATATATATATATATATATATATATATATATATACATATATATATATATATGTATGTATGTATATATATATATATATATATATATATATATATATATATATATATATATATATATATATATATATATTTTTTTTTTTTTTTCCTTTCAAACTATTCGCCATTTCTCGCGTTAGCGAGGTAGCGTTAAGAACAAAGGACTGGGCCTTTGAGGAAATATCCTCACCTGGCCCCCTTCTTTTTCCTTCTTTTGGAAAATTAAACAGACGAACAAAGGCCGCATCCGCTCACCTCCATTTTCTGGCCGTCATGAGTAACGCACCGAAGCCACAGTTCCCTCTCAATAATGAAGCCTAAAGACCTTTCCATGGCTTACTTCAGACACTTCACATGCCTGTTTCAGTCCAGTGATAGCGTGTCAACCCCAAATTTACCACATCGTTCCTATTCACTTTATCCCGTGCACGCCTTTCACCCTCCTGCATGTTCATGCCCCGATCACTCTCAAAATCTTTTTCACTCCATCCTTCCACCTTCAATTTGGTGTCTCTCGCTTCTTCTTGTTTCCTCCACCTCTGACATATATGTCCTCTTTGTCAACCTTTCCTCACTCATTCTCTCCATCTGTCCAAACCATTTCAGCACACCGTCTTTAGCTTTTCAAACACACTCCTTTTATTACTACACATCTCTCTTATTTTTCATTGCTTACTCGGTCAAACCACCTCTTACCACATATTCTCCACAAACATTTCATTTGCAACACACCAGCCGCCTCCGCGCGCGCGCGCACACACACACACACACACACACACGCACGCACGCACACACACACACACACACACACACACACACACACACACACACACACACATCTGAGCAGGAACCGTTTGGTGTGTTTACTGTGGTACTTGCATCGTGGGCATGACGGGTGTCCTTGGAGTGTTGATTTGACGTTTGTAGTCAGTGATGTCCAGAGCGTAGACGGGAAAGCGTGACACGATTTTGTCTGGGGTGTATGATTTCCGACTGGCGTGTGTCTGTTGGGAAGGAGCTTGACTGAATTGCCAGGAGGATTGCGGGTTGTGTAGCGATTGTCGGGTTGTTGCAGTGATGCGTGTTTTGTCAGTGTTATGATTGCTTGTTGTGGGGGGTGAGGGATCTGTGAGAGGAGGTGGTTTCAGTGTGAGGGAGGGAAATGATTAATATATATATATATATATATATATATATATATATATATATATATATATATATATATATATATATACATACATATATATATATTTTTTTTTTTTTCATACTATTCGCCATT
>NC_092226.1:17612001-17657001 GCF_036320965.1 Panulirus ornatus
TGCATACATCTTCAACACTTACGAAGAAATTTCATCAGGACCATTACCTGGACTAAGCACTTCTGGTATTTTGTTAATGTCTTGTGTAAATATTTTAATGCTTTCCAAGACTCTCCTCCAGTTCCATTTCACTGGTGTCAGGTCTATAGTGTCTTCCACGATGAAATCACTTCACACTGTCATTCAGTTCCTCGTATGTTTACAACATGATCAGCAGCTCTTTCCTTTGATTCCATAAACCTTATTAGTTGCTCTTCTTTGACAATTCACTCCTGATGAAACGTTGGAATAGTTTTAGATTTTTTTCCTGTCTCGTTCATAACATTCATTTCAAATTTTCTTTTCCTCCTTCTTTCTTGTCTTATTACATTCGTTTCTTGCATTCTTGTATCCTTCAGTTGCTGGCTGACTGGGGTGTCGCCTGCATCTTCGTCACAACACATCGCAAAGCTCCTCTTATTTTTCTACACCTTTTTATCCTCGCTCACGTGTGTGTGTGTGTGTGTGTGTGTGTGTGTGTGTGTGTGTCCATGACAGCCTCAGTCTTCGCTACAGTCACTATCGTCCTCCATAGTGTCCAGAGACCATGCTCGTCATGTGTTCACCTAAGGCCCTCTTCACCTGGGATGTTCACCTAAGGCCCTCTTCACCTGGGATGTTCACCTAAGGCCCTCTTCACCTGGGATGTTCACCTAAGGCCCTCCTCACCTGGGATGTTCACCTAAGGCCCTCCTCACCAGGGATGTTCACCTAATGCCCTCCTCACCTGGGATGTTCACCTAAGGCCCTCTTCACCTGGGATGTTCACCTAAGGCCCTCCTCACCTGACATGTTCACCTTAGGCCCTCCTCACCCGGGATGTTCACCTAAGGCCCTCCTAACCTGGGATGTTCACCTGAGGCCCTCCTCACCTGGGATGTTCACCTAAGGCCCTCCTCACCTGGGATGTTCACCTTAGGCCCTCCTAACCTAGGATGTTCACCTAAGGCCCTCCTCACCTGACATGTTCACCTTAGGCCCTCCTAACCTGGGATGTTCACCTGTGGCCCTCGCTCACCCACCGCAGCACACAGGTTACCAAGTCTTGAAGTATTCTTTTCGTATCAGGTTTTGCTGCACATGTCCACAGCTTCATCTCAAAATTCAGCCACTGGAGACGCTTTGTGTTGTAGTGTTTCCTTCGGCTGTGTGTTTAGAGTAAAATTGTCGTTGTTCCAGTAAAACTGTGTTTCTTGCGTTACACACTGAAGCTACATTTCGTATGCATAACTCTGAGTTTTCCTTTTTCTTTAGTATGTGAAATTAACTCCTTCAACTGTATCTTCAGTTCTATTTCCTCTTTGTTGGTTTGGTGGTTTTAACTTGGCCATTGTCTTACGTGAGGTGTGAGAGACCCAAGTCACCCCTTTCTTCTGTAGGAGACGCTGATGATCCCTGTACCACCCTGTGATCATTACACGACGCCCTCCTCCTGCAGAAGGTCAGTACTTCCTGCTGCAGTACTGGGCTGATCACGTGGTGTGTGACCTGTGTGCGCTTGGGTGGTGATAGAGCCATGATATATCGCCCTGCGCACTGGTCTTCCGTTGTGGCCATCGGGCGCCCTTGTCCAGGAGGAGATTAATGAAGGGCGACACACGGCAGTCCCCTACTTCCTTCCCCACAGGAGCCGGTCTCTTGCCGAAATAAAGTCCAAAGGTTACGGCCAGAAGGTAGGGTTTTATGGGTCTAAAACACTCACCTGGCTCCTGGCGAGTTCTAAATCTGTACGTGATGTTCTGCATCAGATACAGCACGGCAAGGGCGCTGGAAACGACCATCAGAATGTGGTAAGACATTACAGTGCTGGGAGGAGTTGCTCGTAGCAGTGAAAGGTTCCTACAGATGGAGTGGTGGTGGTGGTGGTGGTGAGGTAGGTAGGGCGTGTCGCAGACCAGGCGGAGGAGCCCACGACGGGTCTCGGGTAAACACACGAATGCGACAGGAGGGCCTTTTGTCTCCATAGCTCTTTGATGTCATCACAGATGGAGGTGAAAAGGAATGGCTTGGATGGCCACTTTGATAAGGGAATGGGAGATGGGAAAATATTATACGTGGAAGATGTTTATTTTAGTATATATGACGTTCAGAGGAATAGCAGTGGAAATGAGGTTAATGTTTAAGAAGAATGATATTCGCTGAGGCTGACAGAATGGTGGTGTATGTGATATACAGGTGGAGGGCCAGAGATGAGGGTGGGGGTCATGGAACAGTGCATGTGGAGGGGACACTTGTGGTGAGGAGCGAGGAACGGACGCCGGGCTGTCTGCCGTGGTCTGAGGCAAGGCAAGTTGCTGGTGGTTTGAGGAGGTGATGGGAAGGAGGATGTCTAAGGTGGTGTGGAGACTCACGCAGTTGGTACTCATCCAATTGGTGCTCATCCATCTGGACCTCACCCAGTTGGCATTCATCCAATAGGTACTCGTGCAGTTAGTCCTCATCCATTTGGCATTCATCCAGTTGATACTCATTCAGTTGGCACACCCAGTTGGTCCTCACCCTAGTTGGTCCTCATCCAGTTGGTCTTCATCCAGTTGGCACTCATCCATTTGGTACTCATCCAACTGGTTCATATGAGGTTTGGAGTACTACTTACTCATGATTTTGACCTTCTTGACAATATGGTTTACTCATGTCTATCACATTTATTTCAACCACGTAACTGTTAACTATTATGGGTCATCCTTCCTCGTACCGTGTTACGTGGTCGTCACACATACAAGCAGTAAGAGCAGGGAGTAAAGAGTGTGGGGAGTTGGGTTAGAGGCGTTAGTGTAAGGTTCACACACGATGTGGCTGGGTGTGGGGACACTAGGTGTGGCCAGGTGTGAGGGCAGGGAAGCACATAAGACCGAAATGAAAGAAGAGAATGTGTGTATGCATTTGTTTCCTTGTGTGTGTGTGTGTGTGTGTGTGTGTGTGTGTGTGTGTGTGTGTTAGGGAAAGAAATTCAGAAAGTGTTTGCCGGCTTCGACCTCGGCTTCACTATAGGGAATCATGAGAAATGCTTACGTTGCTGAGGACGAAATTCATTTATAACGACTAACAAAGTCAATTATGCAAAGTGACTCCGGTATGTGCCCCTCTGGAGGTGGAGGAAAAAAAGCATACTCCCTGATTCTGACAGATTCATGCAGGCTGGATGGGTAAACCTTCACTCGGGTCCTAGTGGTGGAGCTCCACCATCTTTATCTCCAACCCGACCATGATGGTGGACCGTCCGGGCCCAGGAGCCAGAACGGAGTAGCTTAGATACAACGATGCAGGAGGACGTCCTCTCACACACAGCCTTGAGGAGCCTAAGAAGGTCTTGTGGCTACCATGACGCTCGATCAGAGCATCTTCAGCATTGGGTTATAAGCCATACAACAGACTGGCAACCCTCTGGAAGGACGTCAAAGAGTCGAAAGAACGAAGGAGGCTTCAATCCACGAGTGACATTACCTACGCCTCCTGAGCTTTATAAAAAGTTTCTAGGTCTTTGAAAATCTCCGTCTTTCTACTTCTACCACATCTACCACACTAACACACGAGTTCCTGTTCTCTTCTACCACCACGAACGGCCTCGTTAGGACCCAGTGGTTTGATGCTGTTCGAATTCATTCGTAGTCATTTTGTATGTGATGAACTGGTGTAAACGCCGACTTAAATTCAATGGACTCTACAGGGTTCTCTCTCACGACGACGCTCTGCAAGTACCCCAAGTGCAAAGATTCTCTCACGTGTTGTTTGTAGATGTGGATCCCAACTGCTGAAGATTTAGAGATAAGAGAAGATGGAATCATATTTGTGTCATGAATAGACTGATTGCTTACTGAACAGTGTGGGCAGATGACATCATCATCAGTTGATACATTCCTTCCCAGCATCTCTCTCTCTCTCTCTCTCGGACAGACAGAGGTGACCTGGCCTCTCCTGCAGTCTGGTGACATGGCATCACTGTGTGGAGAGACGACAGCATACAACCCCTGGATCGTGGCGAACACACCTGCCAGCAGGTCTTCACTTACACAACGTTTCTCGCATGTCACATTCTTCATGTTACATAAATGTCCACAGTTAAAAAAAATGTTGTCCGCAACATCATGGATATTCCCTAAAATATCATAATGGACCTGATTGTTCTTCATTTCGCGGTGGAATATTTCTCTCCATCCCTCCCTCATATTTTTCACTCAACTTCAAGTCAACCTTACAGACATGTGACTACGGGGACGAGTTTTATTGGGTACTATTTGTTTCATCGTAACGTGAACCTCCCATCATAGGCTCCTCCAGCCACGTTTTGCAATCCTAGGTGGTTTCTGGTCGCAACCCAGAGGTGGCGGCAAGTGTCAGGTCTGCACCAACGGTTCCCAGAGAAACCGCGCACTTCAGGACCCATTTCAGCCAAGCATCCACAGAAACACTATATCCTGCCTTACGTTATCAACATCAGAACACAGAGTTCATCAACGTGGATTGGCTGTTGATACCCGGGCTCCTTATTGCTTAGGTTCCCCGGGCGCTGTACAATCTAGAAACTATGACCACTAGGGTCATGGCCCGTTTCAAGGCTCGCCTTTCAAGGCTGCTAGTTGAACGGAAGTCCCCGAGAAGAACAAGGGCATCCCTGAGCAGGAACCACAGCAGAACAAAAGACATGAAACAAAGCGTGTTAGCCTGACGAACTTGACGTGTTTATCTGCCGGAGTTAACTCATTGACCAAGGATGCTACTACACCTGCAGAGACTCACTGTCGCCATGGCCACACCAGCAGGAGTCCAACACCTTTCACTGACCTCCTCGCACCTTGAAGATCACACCTGACGGTGCCTCGGATCCGCTCACGCCACAGTGCCCACCACACTAAAGGTATTCCTCCATCTGCATCTGGGAAGCTGAGGACATACCAGGCGCTGATCCAACTAAGCCTGACGAAGATGTATTTCCCTCAGTGTCGGTACCTGGGCGCGTGACTCCTACACACCTCCGCTCACGCCTCCACCTGCCACAGCTTGATGACCGACTCTCACGCCTCCACCTGCCACAGCTTGATGACCGACCCTCACGCCTCCACCTGCCACAGCTTGATGACCGACTCTCACGCCTCCACCTGCCACAGCTTGATGATCAACTACTTCCGATGTGTCCCCACGCCAGAGAACCCTGAGGGGTGGTTCCCGGTACGTGAGGCGACGATAACCTTTCTCAAGTTGTTACAACCCGATGGTGTTCCCTCAGCCGACCTGACTGAGAGTCACTGAGACGCATACACTGCCTGAGCCCATACACTGCCTGCCTGTGGATCCAGCAGGAAGTTTGGATCATTTAAGACTTTGGATTTGGCTGGTCTGACCGCCACAGGTTCCGAGATGGCACAATACCTACACCTACAACCATGTGATATCAGAGCCTGATACTAAAGCATGATGAATTATGTTTCTGTAAATACCGAAAGAAAATTGCTAATATTACTTATTTTATACACACTAAATACATAAAAAAACGAGCATCAAGTGGGCAGAAAAAGTATGGTAACACGACGGAGATATGCATAACAAGTGAGGAATGTGATCATAGTGTAACATGAACATTCTTATGATTACAATATAGGATCATAAACTCACACACTATCCCACCTGAGCTGCCCATGTTCCAGGTAAATGAATAACTTATGGTCAATAATTATTCATATGACAAAGGCTTAAGTAACACTGGCGGCATGTGTCAGGTCTGCGTCAACAGTTCCCAGGGAAACTGCGCACTTCAGGACCTATTTCAACCAAGCATCCACAGGAACACTACATCCTTCCATACTTTACCAACATCAGAACACTGAGTTCATCAACGTGAGCAAAGAGGAAACAACCTGGTGCTGCCCACACCCTGGGAGAAACCTGACTACAAGAAGGACCTCATCAGAGACATCAAGCTACACACCTGACTACAGGAAGGACCTCACCAAAGGCATCAAGCTACACACCTGACTACAGGAAGGAACCTCACCAGAGGCATCAAGCTACGCACCTGACTACAGGAAGGAACCTCACCAGAAGCATTAAGCTACACACCTGACTGAAGGAAAGACCTCACCAGAAGCATTAAGCTAGACACCTGACTGAAGGAAAGACCTCACCAGTGGTAGTGAGTGGTGGGATGATAAAGTACAGTTACTAGTGGCTTCAGCAGAGGTAGAGGCAGTGTACACTGGGTCAAGTGTTTGCTTTAAGGACTTTGTGTTAGCAATACTCAGAGAAACATGGCATTTATAGATCTGGAGAAAACATATGAGGCAGCTATTATAAACGTCTTGTGGAAGGTCTTCAGAGTATGTGGTGTGGGAGGAAAGCTGCTAGAAGCAGTGAGAAGCTTTTATCAAGGGTGTAAGGCGTGTGTACGAGTAGGATGGAACCAAGGCATGTGGAGCGTCAGGGGTAAACCATGGAAAGGTCTGTGGGGCCTGGTTGCACAAAGCGAGCAGTGGTTTCGGTGTATTACACATGACAGCCAGAAAATAGATGCGAGTGGATGCGGCCTCTCTTCGTCCGTTCCTGGCACTACTTCGCTTACGCGGGAAACGGTAGGCAAGTAAAAAAGAACATACATATATGAAAGTTTGAGATTTTCTTAAGATAAAGAGTTAAGACTTCACCAAAAATCCCCATTAGAATACAGTACGTGTAATGTTGCAAGTGTTCATCTGACGGTACTAATACGGTCATCAGTGTTTGGAGTTATATCCAACACAACAAGAGAGGCAGCAACTGGTGTTCATTCTTGCACGAATATAGAATTAGTTACACCTGGCGCGACCGCCAGGCCTCTGGCATACAGTCTGGGTAACCACTGTTACTGGAATTAGTCGCCCAGTAGAATCAACTGAAAGATGTAAAGATGTGACACGAGAGGGACGTGTCTGGTTTGACTTGCTAGTATGATAGTGTTAAACAAGAGAAGAATATATTGTATACATATGGTCTATGCCTTGGAGTTATCACTACAGGGAAAATTGGTGTTGTGCTGTCTATAGCTCACATACCATCAGACTCACGAGACGACCTGGCCCTCGTTCGTGTCAGCTCCCAAATAGGTTCTAACCTGGGAATGCTGGCTCCCATCTAGGTCCTGTCCTGGCAGTACTTACCCCTGACTTGACACTACTGGCTCCCATCTGGGACCTGACCTGGTGCTCTTGGTTCCAGCCCTAGCTCTGCTGGCTTCCGTCTGGGACCTGACCTGGTGGTGACTCAGAACTATGTTGACCTCACGAAGGCTTTCCGGGAACTGGCCATTTCTCCAGTGGTTCTCAGTTCATGCATTTTTCCAAAGTGCCTCCTCGAGTGGGTTTGTTTACTCGACCTACTACCGTCTGGTTCGTGGGTACAACGCTTCACTTTGTTCATTATACATCAACCTTCCCAGAAATTATTTTACATTCCGTCCCCAGCAGGCGCCAGGCGAGCTGTTGGAAACCCAGATCTTTATTCCTAGACCATAATCAGTTGCAGAAACACGTCACGGGTGAACTACAGATTACGGGTTTCGCGACGGACGAATCTGTGTCACAGAATCATGAACCTGTCCTCGACTCTCGGTCTTGATGCATGTTTATATTTACTTCCTGAAATGATCTAAACTGTGTTTATTCACGTAGAATTAACGTCTTTATATCCGACCGACGATAGTAATGAAGTTTTCAAGATTATGAGAAAAATATGTCAGGGAAGCACTTTTAGCTCCTCTGTAAGTCAACCATCAGTCTGAACTCCCGGACTGAACCATCAATCTGAACCACCGAACTGAACCATCAGTCTGATTCACCGGACTGAACCACCGGACTGAACCACCAGATTGAACCATCAGTCTGAGCCACCGAACTGAACCATCAGTCTGAACCATCGAACCGAACCATTAGTCTGAACCAACGGACTGAGTCCACGGCCCGAACCACCGGACTGAACCCCGGTCTGAATCCCCACCAATACCCCACTGAATATTTGGATAAGCGTGAATGGTGGTCGTCGTTGCTTGCATCTCGTCCTGTGTGTTGTCGTGCCTTGTCCTCCATCCCCCACCACCACCACCGTCCTCCTGACTGACCTCCTGCAGGCTGAATTACGTCTTCGGTTGATCTGTCGTGGCTCAGTTTCCAACTGCGGCCATAACTCTCACGAACGTGTCTCATGCATGGTACTGACACTTGCTCACATGACGCCATGACCATCACGTCTCATGTGATTGAGTCAAACCTTCTCACATTACCTGGTACTGTATCATTTCCTGTCTCTGTGGTTCAGTATGAATTCTTTTCTTGATGTCATTATTTTTCAGGTTCTAATGTCGAGACATATTTACGAAGACTAGTAACGTTTGAATTAGATGTTTTTCGTATGGGTATGGGGCGTCGGCAGAGCCGGCCGACCCTGGGGTAGGTCCTGGCCAAAAAAGCCATCAGCTGGAGGCTGGTCTCGCCGACCAGGCGGGGCCAGGGTCGTCTGGTGTGCATAACAACCTGCCTGTTGTCACCGGGTCTGCCACACTTTCCTCCAAGCTGCAAATCACTGTGATGTGGCAAGATACCGGCCGACCTGCCTGGCTCGCCACCAGGTGAAGGGGGGGAAGAGGGAGGCGGGAGGTTGAGGAAAGGGGAGGGTGGAGCAAGGAGACGGAAGATTTAGATTACAATCTTACCATCGTAGTTAGAAGCAGCGTATTCGAAGCAGCGGCTGACCACCGACGAAGCCGTTCGAAGGTGTGAACCTTCGACTCCGATAAGGAAAACTACGAGGAAGTTCTTCCGTCAGGAGGTAACGAGTCTGGCTAGATGCGTCGCCTCACATATCTCACGCCTCGGGTCTCTTCCCCAAGGCTTCGCTAGACTCGGCTAGACCTTTCCCCTACCTCAGAGGCGGCCCCCTGCCCGCCACCACCCCCAATATAACGCGCCACCGGCCACGCTGGTGCAGGAGTTACCCGCTCAACTCTCGACCGGTAGGTTCGACACTGGAGCCCCTCACACACATACACACACACACACCTCTCTAACTTGAGCTACTGTTGGTAGTATATCTGATGTTGACTCTTTCATGTTCGAGTTGTTGTCGTACAGTTTGTACTTCTTGAGTAGTGTTCGTGGATGCTTTGAGTAGCGTGAGGCAGTAGAACGACGCTAAGATAGAGACATCAGGCATAAACAAAAATCTTGTTTAAGAGCGATGTGAAACAGAGCTCCTTCTCCTTCCGCTGGCGAAGCTGAAGACGTAGTCCTCTCAGCTGAAGCTGGATGGTGGAGATGAGATGCAGATCTGTGTTTAATCCATTTGCTAGAAATGATAGCTTTACTCAGACTTACCGAGATCAGTGTGTCCACCTTCAGACCCGGTCTGAAGATTGAGCTAAACCTCACGTCAGAACTTGCATTATAACCTCAGACTGGAGTACCTGGTGGTCACACGCTTTGCGACGATTTCTCTTCATAGGTAAGGTGTTTTGTTGAGACCCTCACGTCCTTAGAAATTGACTGAGTGAAAGGTACGTTGTCTCCCGGTAGCTTGTGCTATACTGCCGGTAGATTTTGAGTGCACGAGTGCGTAAACTCACCAAAGTTCACATCAGAATGATAGTGTTTTGTCTGATGATAAACAATTGTCTTCCTATCTAATACAACTGTGGGATCACATTTGCCCGTAAGAGCTGTTTCTTACTTATCACATCGTATCATAGGAATGCTGAACACTGGACATGTCAACCAAGTTATGCTAATATACATTGGACTTTTATCTTAGTATTCAGAGTGAAATTGCATTTTGAAGCATCAGCTTTGGGTTCCTCCAGGTATATACATTGCATTGAGCTCGCAGTAGGCCGGGTCTAGGGTTGTTATTGATCCCGTGGTCTCAGACCTGGTGGTACAGGTTTCTCTTCTCTAATTCTGATGATAATCATGATGATGTGACGTGCTCTCAAGCACCAAGCAAAAAGATCTCGTTGGTGAAGTGTGCCTCTCTCTCTCCCTCCCTCCCGCGGCAGACCACGATGCACTCCACCATCCTGCTGTTGCTGCTGGCTGTCCTGCCCCTCACCACCGCCTTCATCTTCCTCGGTACCACCACGGCCACCACGGCGGGCACCATCGGCATTACTGTGGGTACTGGCGGTGCCGCGGCGGTGGCCGGCGCTGCGGCGGTGGCGGGGGCTCTGGTGCTGGGGGGTATAGCGCTGGCGGCGGCCTCCTCCAGACGGGGCAAGAGGGACGCCGCCATCAGCTGCCTCCCCGTCGAAAACCCCGACCTCTTCATCACGCTGGCCGCCAACTCCGACCAGTTCGGGTGTGGCCTCCGCCTGGTGTGTGAGCTCGAGTCTACTCCGGACGAGGCTCTCACCAAGGAGGAAAAGCTCATCATCAGCCTCTTCGGGTGAGTCTCATTCTCCTCCTTATCTTGACACATGAAAAGCATTGAAGAAACCTTCCCAAGTGTGTCTGTCTTGCCACACGAGGCTTAGGTTCTCCGGGTTCCCCCAAGAATCACCTGTTGCAGCAAAGATCCAATTCTTTGAGATTCGGAAAAGACTAACGTTGAAAAGAACCCTAAGTTTTCATTCTAATTTATTAGATTTCCTCGTTTTCGAAACATTTTAGACGTCATTTTCTTTGTTTAGAATTTACAAATGCTTTACCTGTATTTGTCCATCATAGTTATCAGTTTTGAGTAAATAGTCGATTCATTTTTCTCAGGACAGTGGGTAATTCATATGTCACTTGGTAAATGACGTTGTTCTGCCACTAACTCAGAGTTAACAGTTTTCTGCCAGAGTTGTTAGTGCCACTAATGGTAACCTTAATGTCATTTCTAACACAGAGCGTAGGGTTGTTATTTCACAGTCTATTCATAACGGTAAACCATAACAGCACCAGAGAGTTAACTTAAAGTGACCCGCTCACCCGCCAGGCGACACGTGAAGCCCATCAGCTTCTCCGAGATGAAACGGCCCAAATCCAGCTTCCAGTACGCGGCGCTGATCGGCTCACAGGCCAAGAACATCAGCGAGTGCGCCGAGGTGTTCGACCAGTGCCCCCTCGACCGAATCACCATGATGCAGGCCTTCACCGCCTCCAAGTAGAACTTCTTTAGATCCCCTTCACGTCTTCAGGAGAACCCGAACGAGACAACAACACGAATCCAGGGGTACTTTGGGAGCTACTCAGCGTGCTTGAGCAAGCCACGATGTGCCATACGGACCCCTCAAGAGAAAGACTCTGTTCCCCCTCCGTGTCATCGCCCTGACCTTCTGGAGTGAGGGACCTGTACTTCATGCGTCAGGCAACAGGCTCCTTAGACTGTCTATGTATATATGTTACTAAAGTGTTACCTTCTGTGGCCTTGCCTGGAAGGCTACGTTCACTTGTCCATGGGCTACTTCCCTCTTCGCTAGAAGTCTCATTTGTTCTGTAGAAGCCTAACACGGGATTATCCGGCGTTACTCTCTTCATATATATTCGTTAGGTGATCTCCATCTTAGGACCTCCACATGTTGGGAACGTCTTCCTCCATCTCCCACATGTGCAGGACGCCTTTACTCAGTCCTCCACACGTGTAAGACGTCTTTCTCACTCCTCTACACATGGAGGAGATTCGTCCACGTTCGGAGGATGTTTCCTGGTAACCAGGGTAACACATTTACAAAAGGAGTTTTGGTATACTAGTCGTGGAAATGAATTTGTCTTATTTAATTTATAAATTTGTAAAATGTAAAATAAACCGTAAAAGACAGATATCTATGTACAGTATGATTTACAAAAAGGTCCAGAGATCCATGTGTGCCTGAAGATCTCCCTGAGAGCCGAGAAATCGAGAAATTTTTGTCTTTTCCTTCCAATATCCTCTCACACGGCTCGCAGCTCTTTACTCTCATGAGTTACTGTCTCATGCATTTATCCTGAACATGTGACACCTATACACAAATACACAAGTGTGTGCAAAAATAAACATAACAGAGAAGTTGTTCACGTGATTACGAACACGCAAAAGCAGATACACCTCCACCTCCACAGTGAGGGCGTGGCCCGATCACAACCTTTTAAGTTTTCAAAACAGACCGATGACGTGGGCACTAGACAGTGACCAGTACTTTGAAAGATGTAAGGAGAGAACAACAAGAGGACATGTCATGACACTGAGCAAGATACTTGTTAATAACGATGTGAAGACGTACTTATAGAGCATGAGTGGTGGATGGAAGGAATCACATGATTGAGGACATGGTTAATGCCTACAGCGAACATAGATCTAAGGTGTATGAAAGTAGAGAACGTTCAAGAGATGGGGCCCTCGCGAGTTACAAGGACAAATAAGTAATTTGAAGCAATGAACGACCCCAGGACCCCTCATTATGAGGCTCCTGCAGCTTCCAGACTCCACTCCTCTGAGCCGGGAAATTAAAGACTCCATTAGAGTGAGGGAATGTACTCCTCTCCGTCTATTGGCGTTGATACAGTCTCGCTGAAAGAAGGCAGACTTCTCGTGGTTGTATAACTTCTTGCCGACAGCGAACCAATCCACGAGATAGCAACACTCCAGCAAACAGAGACGCAGCGCTCAAACATAACGAGAATCTTTATGAAAACGGGAATTGCTACCCCCAGGTTGGCTGTCTCCAATGAAATCGAGATCTCGGACACTTTCTCTTCATGATTCCTTGTTGGTTCTATTTCTTAGAGTTCAACCTCTAAAGCAGGACGATACGACCATCGAGTTGTATATCCTGGCCTATCACCTAACCTATAAGGGTCACGTCAAAGGCTAGGCCATCATACTCAGGGTCGTACTGTCGTCCTCAAGGGTCGTGCCTAGTTCTTCGTGGATCGAATTGTGTCAGAAAGCTTAAACAGTGACAGTTATTTTGCGCAGACTCAATTCAAGAGGTGAATAATAATCACATTTTCTTTTAACATCGAAGAACCATGACTGGAGTAACAACAATCTGAGAATAATACATTACCGTTTCCACAGTGTCGCAACGTAACACATTACGACACAGCAGCAGTAGCAGCACACACGCCGCCACTCCACTCACAATATAAATGTTTGCCTTTTACGCCCGAGTGTAGTGAGTGTTCGTGTCTAAGTTCATAGCCACAGTAGTTTTGAAATGCTGCGTGATGGTGACAAACACAAGATAAAGGGCAAGAAGGCCTATGTTGACATGATCAGCTGACCGAGGCAATAACCGTGTTGCCAAACGCATGACAGTTGATGCTAAATGTCAACAAAATGCGTGAGGATTTAACAAGCCAACACAAAAAGACATATAACAAACGTTGTATCATAACCTTCGTAATATAGTAGTGTGATTTATAATGTGTAATGAGTTCTGCAGCTGTCCTTGCTCATGCTTCGAGACTTGAAAATACCAGGCCAATAGTGCCTCGGTATCAAAATACAGTAAATATCGCACAAAATCACGGGAAACGGTCGTTATGAATACATGAAACAGGAGACACAGATCTTACAAAAATTTGTGTTAATTTCACACTATGGTTATTGATATAAACGACTTACCCAAGATATACTGTGACATCTAAGCTAATCATAGCAAACAGACTCAAAATCTAAGCTGAATCTAAATCATACTGCCGTATGGATTCCATCTCATTTTATGAAAAAGAAATGCTACTGAACGTATGTACACACGAGACGTCTCGTACCTCTTTTGATGCCAAGGAACTACTTATCATAGGAGCTGATATCATTCCAATTTGGATAGGCATGTCTGCTGTTATATATATATATATATATATATATATATTAATATTATATTATTAATTTATTTTGTCTGCTGTTCCTTTTCGAGGTAGCAAACGGAATTAGCGAAGGATTGCCAAGACCACAAATGAAAAGCAACCACTCCCCCCGCACATATAATACCTATACTTCACAACGTAAATCATAACATACATAACATTTACAATGTTACTTCTGCCTCATGCCGCGCCACCACTGCCTCTGAAATAACTCCACGCAGTGCGTAGTAGCGTAGGAAACAACAAAGGCCACATTCCGTTCATACTTGCTGTGGCTCCTTTAACCCACCGACCACAGCTCCCCATCACACAAACAGCTCCAAAAACTCCTTTTACATCCAATCGCTTCCACTTCTCCTCGTTCATCCTACAGCACACATACCCGGTCAATCCATCTTCCATTCCTCTCCTAGTCCCAACACCTTTCACCCCCTCATTTTGTTATCACCTTAGCCTTTTTTTCCTCTCTCTGCCTTACAAAAGACTATCACTAAACCAAACGACTACGACCCATGTCCTCAACTCATCAACAATTCCATTCCTCCTGCTTACTATCATACCAAAGTCGCATCAAAGAGAAGATTTAGTTTGACCACTTTCCCTTTTGAACGCATTTCTTATCCATATTTCTGGATTTCATTCTACCATGTTCAAGCCTCACAGTCAACCGTTCAGGCCCGCACCTTCATGATCGAATTCCTCTCAGGCTTTCCTCGCAGCCGACGACAACCAAGATTAGAAACACCACCCATGCAGTGTTACTCTCGACAAATCACCAATTGGTTGACCCTCCAACGAGTTGGCTGGACCACAGGAGACTGTGCTTATGTCACATTACTCTTAACATTCTTGTCAGACACATTACACAATCGGAAAACACCCTTATGTCTCAATGATGGCAGTGTAACGAGGCGATGAACACCACCTGAGATGAGTCTGCATGCCAACACGGGGTACAGTGTGTGACTCCCCAACAGTCTTCATACTGCTCATCTCTAGGACCATATATATATATTATACTTTGTCGCTGTCTCCCGCGTTAGCGAGGTAGCAAAGGAAACACGAAAGAATTGCCCAACCCACCCACATTTATATACATACACGTCCACCACGCACATATACATACCTATACATTTCAACGTATATGCATAGACATATACATATATGCATATGTACATATTTCCATACTTGCTGCCTTTATTCATTCTCGTCGCCACCCTGCCATACATGAAATGACACCCCTCGCACGTGCGTGAGGTAGCGCTAGGAAAAGACAACAAAGGCCACATTCGTTCATACTGTCTGTGGCTGTCATGTATAATGCACCGAAACCACAGCTCCCTTTCCATATCCAGGCCCCAAAAAACTTTCCATGGTTTACATCAGACGCTTCACATGCCCTGGTTCAATCCATTGACAGCACGTCGACCCCGGTATAACACATCGTTCCAATTCACTCTATTCCTTGCACGCCTTTCACCCTCCTGCATATATATTGTATACCTTTTTATGCCTTTTCGCTTTTCTTGCCTTAAGAAAATGACATCAGAAACAGACGACTGAGCCTTGCTCAGAAAAAAAATTCGATTGGCTCCTTGTTTTCCTATCATAAGAAAGTGGTGATAAAGGAGGTGAGGGTATCTATCACTCAGTTTGCACCTTTCCCTTTTGGAAGCTTTCTACTATCCATATTTCTAAGGGATTGTACATTGTACTCTATGTTTAAACCTAAAAGTACACCGTTAGGACGAGACTTTATGTGCTCGAGAAATGGCCTCAGGTAGACCAGTTTCGCAACAGCCGACGAGAGACAAGAGTGGTGACACCACCCGAGATGGAGTGTAGCAGTGGACGACAGGAGACAGATGTGGTGGCACCTCCCGAGATGGAGTGTGGCAGTGGACCACAGGAGACAGATGTGGTGGCACCTCCCGAGATGGAGTTTGGCAGTGGACGACAGGAGACAGATGTGGTGAAACCACCCTAGGTGGAGTGTGGCAGTTGTAGACGGGAGGCAGATGTGGTAACACCACCTGAGATGGAGTGTGGCAGTGGACGACGGGGGTACAGGTGTGGTGACACCCCCCCAGGCGGTATGACTGTCAGTTCTCTGAGGGACGTCCGTGGGGTGACCCGGTGAAGGGGCGGAAGGGATCCGGAGGGATAGTGTGACGAAAGGCGATTATCTCATGACATTTAGCCCCAAGTTGGATGACGACGACAGTTGGACGACCTTCCTGGCTGTGGGTCAGCCCCTGCAGGGGTCGGTGGAGGGGGAAGTAAGGGGTTTGGGAGGTACGGAAGAGGAGCGAGGTGCACGGGTGTTGGTAGGGAGGGTGGAAGTCCTGCTGACGGTGGTGAAGCAGGGAGCACTGCTGACGGTGGAGGATCAGGGACCCGTGCTGACGGTGAAGGATCAGAGAACCCTGCTAACGGTGAAGGATCAGGGACCCCTGCTGACGGTGAAGGATCAGAGAACCCTGCTGACGGTGGAGGATCAGGAACCCCTGCTGACGGTGAAGGATCAGAGAACCCTGCTGACGGTGAAGGATCAGGGACCCCTGCTGACGGTAAAGGATCAGAGAACCTAGCTGGTGGTGTTGAAGCAGATATCCCTGTTGACGGCGGAGGATCAGAGAACCCTGGTGACGGTGGGCGAACGGAAAGCACTGCTGACGCTCAGGGAGCGGGAGCCCCGCTGACGGGAGGTTGTCGACGAAGAAAGAATGTAAAAAGTAAATGTTAAGTGTGGTGGCATTTTGGAAGACGTGGGTTTCTGTCGTGAAATATGGGCGAGGGATCCTGACGTGCTCATGTTCCAGGGAGGAACCTACCGCAGCCATATTTCAGGAAGTGAAGTGTGAGGAAGAGAAATGTGAGTGGCGTGTGGAGGAAGATTAAAAGATCAGAGACCTATAATTTTTTCAAGGCTATAGCGAATGCCTGGCGGAAATTGATCATAAAGCTTCATTTGGGATGTACAGTGAGGTCAAAACTATTCTCTCCAGCGAGGATCATCTTCAAATATAGATAGAAGTTGAAAGTGGAGAAGAATAGAATGTAAAAGTCGAGGAAAAGCTGAAGACATTGTGGGATCACCTAAGATGATATAAATAGACCTTAGATATGTCGTGATGTAACCTACAGGTTACATCTTATACACAGTGGTTGGATTTACAGATATAGTTCTTCATGTAGAATGGGTGGATCTACAAGTGTAGTAGCTCATGTACAGTAGGTGAATCTACAGGTGCAGTACCTCATGTATAGTTGGTCGGTAATCATCGGGGATCACCTGGCAAGAGAGAGAAAGTCATACAAGCCGCGATGTCATCTGGCATTACTCTCTTAGTTTGTTTTCTTCATTCATCCACGTCAGACACCAAGACTCGGGTCTCTGATGGTGCTCTAGTTAGAGATAAACATATGAGGCATTGTTTAGCGAGTCGAGGTACTGCAAATGCCACTTTTACTTCCCTACAAAGGTCGATCCTTGGCCTACTGGGCCTGTAGCACTTCCAGACAGACCTTATGGTGGGCTAGGCTTATCAAGTACTCGACTCCAGCTTTCGTCATCCCAGAATGTAGCCTGCTGACCACCTTGCCAGCCAGGCTCTGCTGGTCACCATCTGTAAGGATGAGTCATGACGGTTGTCGAAGCATATTGCCCCCATCACTCTTCTACTTCACTGCCATTTCGAATCACTGCTCTCCTGACACTGGTCACTACCTCCACCACTCTCCTACTTCACTGCCTTTCTGTATCACTGCTCCCCTGACATTTGTCACTGCCCCCCACCCCACCTCTCTCCTTCTCTACCAGCTTGTATCACTGCTAGCCAACATCACGAACCATAGCAATCTATCATGCTTAATGTGGAAGATCTCTGTCCTCACATTTCGACCAGAAAGAGTCATACATTCCCACACATGATGGGTCTAGTCACGCGTTACTGAAACTTAGGTCCGCACGTAAAGTGCGATGCTTACATTGAACGGTCACCCACACAAGTCTGTTCCTCTCTTGCGTCTGTGTATCAGAAAAGTTGACCACCATTAACTTGGTTCTTTTTGTTGCATGCGGAGCACTCGGAAGGTTGAGTTGCTCGACGATCCACATCCTGACTTCTGTCGTGCAGTTGCCATCGTGCACAACCCCTGTTGACGTGGGGGAACTTCTTCCAGGGACACACGAGCCTGAACGGTGGCGACGAGGTAGTTGACCTTGGTCTGAGGACGTCTCCAGGAAGTTCTCTCGTGACCTTATCTAACTCGTGGGGCAAATTATAAAGTACTGTATAAGTGCAAGGATATCTTTTCCTCAACATGAAGAGAGAGGGAGGGGGCGGGCGGCACGCACCAGCCTCATTACCCCTCAGAGCCAACATCGTAGTTACCTCCTGTTGTGGACCTCGGCGATGCATGGCACCTCTGGCCCCCTTAGCAGGGAGGGTGACGGCAGCAACTCCTTAGAATATGTTTCCTCTCATTACGTTATGTTGAATAGCTTTTGAAACTTGAAGGTTCAGGTATAAAGGGACGAGACTGACTCACATATCCTCGGAGGCACTCAGGAGGGGAGAGTAGCTCACCTGCACGTGAGACGTTTCACGAAGATTTTGTGTTCATGTGCGAGTTAAGCATAAGGAATCAGTACCCGGTTTCTTTCGTCCGTTTTCTCTAGACCTCATGGCTCCTGCCCCCGCTTCAGATACAGAGAACTTGAGGAGCAAAAGACCCTCGTCGGAATACGAAGACATGAAGAAGATTAGCATACTCAAGATCTCGACTTTAATCAATGAGTTTTTTTTTTTTTTATCACATTACCTTCATTTTCTATTTCATGTTAGTACCAGCGAAGCTTTTACTTGGTTCAATAACTGGTGTGGTTCTTGATGATGTCTTTATGACCCACAGTGGTGGTGGTGTCTCGAGGTTTGTCTTTTTCATGAAAGTTATATATATATATATATATATATATATATATATATATATATATATATATATATATATATATATATATATATTATCCCTGGGGATAGGGGAGAAAGAATACTTCCCACGTATTCCCTGCGTGTCGTAGAAGGCGACATATATATATATATATATATATATATATATATATATATATATATATATATATATATATATATATATATATATATATATATATATATATATTCCTATGAGTCCACGGGGAAAATGAAACACGATAAGTTCCCAAGTGCACTTTCATTTAATAATCACATCATCAGGGGAGATACAAGAGAGAAATAAAAGTCAGTTGATATATATCGAAGAGACGAAGCTACGACGCCATTTGGTAAGCATATGATTGTCCAAAACATACAACGAGCGTTCATAAAGTTATATGTTGTAAGGAAGGTTAATTCCGGACTGATGTGGGTAAAAATGAAAGTGGATTGCAAGAGATGGGTGATTATTAATGCTCATGCACCTGGCCATAAGAAGAAAGATTAAGTAAGGCAAATGTTTTGGGAGCGGCTGATTGAATATGTCGGCCGGCAGTTCTGATGCAAGAAACCGGGAGGTAGTGAGGGGTTACTTAAATGCGAAGGTGAGTAATGTGGCAGGTGAAGATATAATCAGGCGTCATTAGGTATTTAGTAATAGAAATGAAAGTGGTGGACATTTTGTGGAGTTGTGTGCTGAAAAAGCACTGTTGTTTGGTAATACCTGGTTTAAAAAGAGTGATATACAGAAGTACACGTTTGTGAGTTGGAAACATGGTCAGTGGGAGTGAGTGCTGGGATGAAGAAGTAAAGCTGCTAGTTAAAGAGATAGGGGAGGTTTTTGGACGGTACTTACAAGGAAGGAGTGCAAATTGCAGGGAGATATATAAGAGAAAGCGGCAAGTCAAGAGGAAGCTGCAAGGGTTGAAAAAAAAGGTTAAATGAGAGTTGGGGTGAGCGAGTATCCCTGGGGATAGGAGAGAAAGAATACTTCCCACGTATTATTCCCTGCGTGTCGTAGAAGGCGATTAAAAGGAAGCGAGCAGGGGGCTGGAAATCCTCCCCTCCCGTTTTTTTTTTTTATGTTCCAAAAGAAGAAACAGAGAAGGGGCCAAGTGAGGGTATTCCCTCTGAAGCTCAGTCCTCTGTTCTTAACGCTACATCGCAAACGCGGGAAATGTATGTATAAAAAAAGAAATGTATATATATATATATATATATATATATATATATATATATATATATACTGTCACAAAAATGCATATCCATGGTGCAATATAAAACAGGTGCGTAGGAATCTAGTGGAATACGTAGTACACTAAGGATGATGGAGGGATCATTGATGTCAACAGGCGGTAGTCTTCAGTGGTGAGTCATCTCGGTGTGTGCGAGACGCATGGAAGAATCTACCTCATGGATCAAGTGAAGTAACCACAGGCACATGACGTGTGTAATTGGTCTCATGGAAGGAAGGTAATTGAAGATGACGGCATAGAAGCCCTGGTCGCTGTACCTGCATGTGCAGCGGGAGGCCCGGCTGATCCATGTAAGTCAGACTGGGTCAGCAGGTGGTGGCGATGGTAATCGGTACGTGTCCAGGAGCTGGTATGACAGTCACTGGAAGGCTGGTGTCGTAATCCAGACCTCTCCTCCGTAGCAGGGGGTGGACGGCGTCAGGCGGTGGAGGATCCTGCAGTTCGTCACAGATGTGGATCAAGCGGACAAGCTTGATCTCCTGCAGGTCCTTGTCGTACATATGCCATGCCCTCTGCAGGAGCTCGGTCCTCTCAACCTCGTCCTTAGCCCAGATCTCGACCGATGCGTCGTTGGTTCGGATCTCGCTACCGTCCGGGAGCGGGAGGAGAGTGGCCGCCGGGCAGGTTAAAGGTCATCTCCCCCTTGTTGGCTTAGGGTGTGCGGGACTAGGCTGTTCTCCCGTGGCTCCCGGGCAGGTACCAGTTCCTGAGGACGGGTTGTCGGGCGGGCGGTGGACGCCCTGGCGGGGTTGCCCATTGCTCCAGTGGGTTACCGTCGATCCAGAGATCGTGCACGGGCATCGTTCCGAACAGATGATCTCGGCAGAGTCTTCAGGTTAGGTTAGGATCGAAGTCCAGGAATATCAGGTGAGGGAGGAACTGCAGCTCAGGAGTGGACCCGAGCTGGTTCCTGGTGAAGATAAGCTCACGAAGGTTGACCATGGGACGACTGATGTCGACTGGGACTTCTGTGATCTCGTTGTACTCAAGAGCAAGGTGTTCGAGCTGAGGCAGGAAGCCCACCTCTTTAGGTACACCTCCGTCAGGGAGCCAAAGCCGAGGTCCAGCCCTTTCAAGGTTGTCAGACCTCTGAGGGAGCCTTCCTCCACCGTCGTGAGGAAGCCTTTTGTCGACGTTGAGCCAGCGTAGGTTCCACAGGCCGTCGAAGTCCCCCTTGCGTAGGGTGCTGATGTGGTGGTTGAAGAGATCCACCTGAAATTGACAGGTTTGATGATATACTGCTTCATGCTCGTGAGGGAACACAAACACATATATATACACACAAGCAGAAGGTGATAAAAGATAATAGTGATAGATTTGATAACGAGAGTTTGTTGTATATAGGGAAGCCACATCATCCATAACTGTGTATACAAAGAAATGAAAACCAACTTTCGTTTTTTTTCACTCTGGATAATAATTATCGACAGAAACAAACTGAGATGAAAGAAACGCTTTTCATGAGGGCACAAGTTTGTATATACTGAATATAAATGAATTTTTAAATAAATAAGTATAGTAGTAAAGAAAACGCGACAGAGATACATTTCTTTACATGCTGTTGAACGATTTGTTCAGTTTTAGCGGGTTCCTGCACACAGGGAAACATGCCTTTACTGTATCTTTTAAAATTCGGTCGATCCTTTAACGTATCATTCATCACTCTATTTAAAAGCTTGAATATATTACGTATCATTCATCACTCTATTTTAAAAGCTTGAATATATTACGTATCATTCATCACTCTATTTAAAAGCTTGAATATATTACGTATCATTCATCACTCTATTTTAAAAGCTTGAATATATTACGTATCATTCATCACTCTATTTTAAAAGCTTGAATATATTACGTATCATTCATCACTCTATTTAAAAGCTTGAATATATTACGTATCATTCATCACTCTATTTTAAAAGCTTGAATATATTACGTATCATTCATCACTCTGTTTAAAAGCTTGAATATATTACGTATCATTCATCACTCTATTTTAAAAGCTTGAATATATTACGTATCATTCATCACTCTATTTAAAAGCTTGAATATATTTATGTTCCTGTTTACAAAGAGGTAACCTCAAGTCTTCAACAACGATCCATAACTGGTCCAGTGAGAAGTTTCCATCATCAGTCTTTGTTCTCTCTTCCAACAGTTCTCGAAACATTTTGAAAAAAGTCTTATCGACGATTCTGGTTTGTACGAGACGTCCAGGGCCATAACTCGTCTTTCTGTGTACGTAACAAGGTCACAGAAAACGTGGTCCTTCTCAAAGCGTTTACAAGTAAGGTTTTTTTTTTAACAAACATTTAAAGAATATGGGTTAGAATAACGTCGTAGCACTCCATTTGACACTCAGTTATAAGAATCATGTGAAACGACTACGTGTGTTTCACTGATATTATTGACAGTGAATACAAGGCAATAATAACTTGGCAGACATTATACACAATGCAAACATCTATCTTAAGGAACCATACGCTCTTAACTACGGTCCGACTTGTGCTAGTAATGTTGCCCCGGGCACACACACACACACACACACACACACACACACACAACCTGACCTGTGCCAGTAATGGCGCCCCGGGCACACACACACACACACACACCACACACACACACACACACACACACACACACACAACCTGACCTGTTCCAGTCTGTGAACGGGGGTGTTGCTGTGATAAGCGCCCGCGCCAAACTTAGTCTTGACTACTTTCACACGTACGTACACTTTACAAACATTCAGTTGGATGACCCCCCTCCACCTCTACCACTCATACTGCCTTGTCATCGTTCCTTCTCTTCCCATGCACGTCACTGAACCCCACAACACAACAGAGGGGGGAAGGTTGTGTGAGGGTAGGAGGAGGAGGTTTGCTAGCACGACCTCACCTGAGTCACGCTGGGGGTTGACGGCCCAGCAGGAGGAGGTGGGTACCTCCGGCAGGAGGCGGTCGCGGCAGTTCTACTTGAGGTTGCCATTGCCGCCACCAGGGTGGCTGCTCAACGTGGGCACTCAGGAAACACGGACACGCACGCGCCTGTGTCGTCTTCGCCCACCAGGCTCACAGTTTTCTTAAGACACGCACGCCACCACACACGCCACACCAACCACAACCACCGCCAGCTGAAACCGCGACATCTGTTAGGGGAGAGAGAGAGAGAGAGAGAGAGAGAGAGAGAGAGAGAGAGAGAGAGAGAGAGAGAGAGAGAGTTATCCCACATGTATTACATCATGAAGAATGACCTCGTCATAATATCGTTCTTTTAGGATTCCACAAGTTACTTTGTGCAATCCCATCGCCACGAGATCCCACCTCGCACTCGAGACTTCGTCTCGTCACTCCACAACCGGGGGACCAGTCGCCTCGAGGCTAGAGGTCGCCTCTGACGCCCCACATACATCGCTTCATCATTATACACAACACACACACCTGCACAGTCCACCACCACGATTCCTGTGACCTCAGCTATACAGACAGCAGAGATTGCACACATTCTGTCCTGAATAAGATATATGCTACACGACGGGATCTCGGCTGTTGAACATACAGGTCGACAATGTTCAACGAGTTCGACGCTCGACTAACGGTACAGCGGTACACAGAGACCATGACTGGTATACAGAGACCGTGACTGGTATACAGAGACCGTGACTGGTACACAGAGACCGTGACTGGTACACAGAGACCGTGACTGGTGCCCAGACACCATGATTGGTGCACAGACAACACTACGACATACAGAACAACATGACCTACCGTTGTAAACCCCTCGAAGGCAATGAGCCTCTCGTTACCGACAGTTTAAATCACGCATGTTATCTATTGCCATAGTCAGCTGTCTGTACCACCACAGCCGACAGGTCACTGTTATCTGGCTGATGATGATAACAGGTGGACTTGTTGTGGCAGGGCTACAGCGCACTTGGGTGAGAGCGCCAGCAGTAGCGGTGACACAAACTAGGCACAGCGGACGTGCCATAGATGAGGGGCGGTAGCAGTGCCACAGTCATGAAACACCACAGGAGATGGTATGGGTGAAGTAGGGTGGACGTGGCGTGCAGAAGCCACGATGGTTCTCGGCTGGAGTGAGGGAGAGATGTCTGCCACAAATGTACACGATCAGGCGTCAGGAGACTCACCAAGAACCCACGCGCAGCAGGAAGGAAGTGACACACACACAATGAAGGAGGAGGACATGATGGATGACCTCACCTGCTGATTCTTTCGTCATGATTCATCAGCATCAAGCAGGAGGATTGTCCCTCCCTTCATCTGATATCATCCGATAGCATCTTGCCACCTCGACATCACGTATCACCAGCTGTACCCAGATGCTCTAGACTAATCTACCATTTCGACACTTTCAGGTCAACACGACACGATACAACAGGAGCTTAAGCATTCGACGAATTGTCAGCAAAAGTACCAATATGTTTTGGTCATCGATAGACAGCCAAGATGTTTTAATCCGTTCAGTGTTATGGTAACTGGCTGTCTTACAGCGCTCCTCTTGCTCTCCGGGTGGAATACCCCCACATCTTGCAGAGGTTCAGGTGCGTCAAGAGGAATGTCAGGAGCCTAACGTGTTCGTGTAGTAAGGTGGATCCAGAGGGACGTGTGGAGCCTGACCTCCCTCCCCATGTGGTCAGGTGTGTCTAGATGGAAGTGTGGAGCCTGACCTCCCTCCCCATGTGGTCAGGTGTGTCCAGATAGAAGTGTAGAGCCTGACGTCCTCGTATGGGTGAAGGTGAAATCTTCGTCCTTAGGACAAGTAAATTTCCTTATGAATTACGAAGAAAACAGACGCTCATGAATGCGTTTGAGCAAGATATCTACCGTAAAATTGCAATGACACGTAAGTTTCCATTGCAAGAATACGAAAAAAAACGCTTGGTCACTATCAGTAATGACATTAAGTTACCAAAGCAATACCTAGTTGTGTGTCATACAGCAAGCTAAATGTTAGTTATCATAGCCGGAAATGTAGACTATAAAACGAGTAATACATTATGTGTGCAGCATGTGACACGCCCTCACCAGACCTCGCTTAAAGTATCCTCTTCAAATCTGGTCACCAAAGTTGATCAATAAGGAAGTAAAACTAAAACAAATACAAAGAAGAGGAAGAAAAATCATTTATTTCTAAAAGTCATTTTCTCTAAACAGGTGCAGACTCTCAGCAGATTTGAAAGAAGGTTTCAAAATACCGATCAGTTCTCCCGAGCATATCGCACAACGATTTCCTCACACTGAAATTCGGAAGCCGGAAATAAAGGAATTAGATTAAAAGGAAAGACATGTAATAGTAAGGTGAGCAAACGGTTTTCCAGATGTAGAGTTGGAAACCATTGGAATAAACGACCAATAGATGTCGATACAAGGACTATAAATGCCTTCAAGTTATGGCTAAACAAACACTTTATTGATATTAGTCCCTTGAGATTTGAGCCTCCTCCCTATAAACGACCCATTTCATATCAGACTAGGGCTGATATGCCCATTCACGTTTCCCTATAAAATTTCCATAGTAATGTAGTACGTTCTGTATAGTGCCCTCTCTTATCTATATTTTTGTGCTAGACGGGGTGGCAAGCGAGGGGGTGTCTTCTCTGTTTACTTCCTCCAGCAGATAACCTTGTCGCGGACCATCACGTCTCCTGTTATATGCTCTTCCCGTGCACTGTCCCATCTCTCTCCTCTTGTCACTCTGTCACTGTGAACCAAAGCTTTGCTTCTGTGGATCGAGGGAGGCTGGGCAGCACCTCCTAATGGTCGGCCAACCTAATGTTTTCACAGCTCGCTACCTGCCTCAAATTGCCGGTAACTACTTTGCCTTTCACTCGCCTATCAGACCTCCCGGCAGACATTCCCTTTTCTTCACAAAACAAATCTCAGTAGAAACTTCCAGTTTTGAGCAATTATTTATTGCCAGCATCAATTCTCAGCTCCTGCTCACACATTTCCATTTTTTTCTCTTCCGTCTCCCCTGTTGTTGTGGAATCACGTACATACAGCAAAGCTCTCATTCATCCCATTCTGCCATAGTTCCCATTTCTGTATTTCCTGCCGATATTCCCTTAACATCAAGATTTGCCTCGATGTCAAACAACCATGGAAACATAACAGTTCCGTGTCTCACCCCAGCTCCGACACCAGACCACTCACTCACTCATCCTTCACTCGTCCTGACTCATGTTTGATCCTCTCTGCTTGCGTCAGCTTCCCCACCCACGTCCTCACCCTCATCACATTAACTTGGAATTTCAACCCGTTGCTCAGCCAATTTCTATCAAATGCGTTTACCAGAGGCCATAACTGCTGCTGATACAGTCTTTTATCTTTACAAATCTTCACAAATGTTCTGGTAGCACAAAATAATGGTCCAAGTGAATGAGGTTCTCAGTCAATCCACATTGTACATCCGTCACTTCACACACGTAACCCATCAAATTCACTCGACCACTAACTCGCACGTTCCTCCTCCGTCTGCTGTCCCAGCCGTCCTGTAGCTTAAGTCAGCCTTGCTCCTTTTGCCATTTCACACAGGTATAGTCACTGTATCTGGCCAGTCCTCGGGCTCCTCACCGCCACCCGGGGCACCTCAGCCACAGTGTGCCTTCTCATACCACCTCCTGTACCACCATCCAAGTCATCGACATGTCTGACGTCTCATGGGTACCACGCCGGGGCTCCTCGTGTTGTGTAAGTCGTCATTTATGAGATATACCAGGTGTCTCATCGCAGTTCGTCTGTCATCTCCATACTCATTCAGCCAAGAAGGTCTCTCTCTCTCTCTCTCTCTCTCTCTCTCTCTCTCTCTCTCTCTCTCTCTCTCTCTCTCTCTCTCTCTCTCTCTCTCTCTCTCTCTCTCTCCACACCTTGTAGAGATACGGTAAGTTGCACTGATTTTATACCTTCAAAATGTTCCACTTATTTACTGCTTTTTCCTGCTGACACCTTATCATCTGTTGTTTATTTTCTCATCCTTTCCGCTACTTCGTGGGATTTTAACGCTACTTCATCATATTCCTTCGCTCACATTACGTTCAGTACTCGACATCCTCTGTGGATCCACATCTGTACTTGTTGTTACGACTTTGGATCGAGACATTTTCAGTTTCCCTCTTCGATGTCCCGTACATCTGTCTGTGTTGCGGCAAACGACGACGCTTCACACTCACTCAGTTGCTCTCAGAGATTTCCTTTCCATGAGGTGGTAGGCTCCCCCCCCCCCCCCCCCCAGCGTTACAGTGACTCGGACCGTCACTGGTGTGTACTCAGTAACGTAACGTAGGTAACGATGGGGCGGCTGTGTACCAGGCGTTACGAGAGACTTGGTAACTCACTCCCTCCCCTTAGCCACCCTACCTCGTTACGGCTTCCGTCACGCCTCTCACCACCGTCCGTAATGGTCAGTGTGGTTACGGTGACCGCACGCCTTCGCCTCCCGCTCCCCCCCGCCCCGCGCCACCGTACGCCCTCATCCTACGCCCAAACACACACACAGACACACACCCTCGCGCAACCATCCACCCCGCGCCCACATACTCCCGTGAACGCCTCTCCTCACGACGGCCTCACACGCACGCTAGTGCACTCCTTCGCACGCTTGGTGATTTCACCAGCAGACGTGGCGACAGTGTCTGGCTATTACCTACGACAAGGATCGTCTACACGACGCGACGCCTCCGTTATCCAGGGTGATCAAGACCCCTCCATTATCCAGGATGATCAAGACCCCTCCATTATCCAGGGTGATCAAGACCCCTCCATTATCCAGGGTGATCAAGACCCCTCCATTATCCAGGATGATCAAGACCCCTCCATTATCCAGGGTGATCAAGACCCCTCCATTATCCAGGGTGATCAAGACCCCTCCATTATCCAGGGTGATCAAGACCTCCTCCATTATCCAGGGTGATCAAGACCTCCTCCATTATCCAGGGTGACCAAGACCCCTCCATTATCCAGGGTGATCAAGACCCTTCCATTATCCAGGGTGATCAAGACCTCCTCCATTATCCAGGGTGCTCAAGACCCCTCCATTATCCAGGGTGATCAAGACCCCTCCATTATCCAGGGTGATCAAGACCCCTCCATTATCCAGGATGATCAAGACCCCTCCATTATCCAGGGTGATCAAGACCCCTCCATTATCCAGGGTGATCAAGACCCCCTCCATTATCCAGGGTGATCAAGACCCCTCCATTATCCAGGGTGATCAAGACCCCTCCATTATCCAGGGTGATCAAGACCCCTCCATTATCCAGGGTGATCAAGACCCCTCCATTATCCAGGGTGATCAAGACCTCCTCCATTATCCAGGGTGATCAAGACCTCCTCCATTATCCAGGGTGACCAAGACCCCTCCATTATCCAGGGTGATCAAGACCCTTCCATTATCCAGGGTGATCAAGACCTCCTCCATTATCCAGGGTGCTCAAGACCCCTCCATTATCCAGGGTGATCAAGACCCCTCTATTATCCAGGGTGATCAAGACCCCTCCATTATCAGGGTGATCAAGACCTCCTCCATTATCCAGGGTGATCAAGACCCCTCCATTATCCAGGGTGATCAAGACCCCTCTATTATCCAGGGTGATCAAGACCCCTCCATTATCAGGGTGATCAAGACCCCTCCATTATCCAGGGTGATCAAGACCTCCTCCATTATCCAGGGTGATCAAGACCCCTCCATTATCCAGGGTGATCAAGACCTCCTCCATTATCCAGGGTGATCAAGACCCCTCCATTATCCAGGGTGATCAAGACCCCTCCATTATCCAGGATGATCAAGACCCCTCCATTATCCAGGGTGATCAAGACCCCTCCATTATCCAGGGTGATCAAGACCCCCTCCATTATCCAGGGTGATCAAGACCCCTCTATTATCCAGGGTGATCAAGACCTCCTCCATTATCCAGGGTGATCAAGACCTCCTCCATTATCCAGGGTGATCAAGATCCCTCCATTATCCAGGGTGATCAAGACCCCCCATTATCCAGGGTGATCAAGACCCTTCCATTATCCAGGGTGATCAAGACCTCCTCCATTATCCAGGGTGCTCAAGACCCCTCCATTATCCAGGGTGATCAAGACCCCTCTATTATCCAGGATGATCAAGACCCCTCCATTATCCAGGGTGATCAAGACCCCTCCATTATCCAGCATGATTAAAAGTATGTCAGCAGCCTCCTCACATAACTTAATGGCCTGATCCTTTGATTTCTTAGGAAAGGAAAGGATTCTGAGTAAAGACTCAGTGAACAGATGACATGATATACTTCATCGCTAGACGTTGAAAATACTTAAATATCTCTCTAACCTAACGTGAAGTAAGGCATCCTTTACCCCAGACGGCTCAGGGAAACTGTGATCTGGATGACGGTGAGGGAACAGGTTTCGTGATGTGACATTCATGTGAGCGCTGGCAAGATCATTTTTTATGTCTCATCCTTTGGCGAAGGTCGAGCATACAGCACTTGCTCCCTGTTGTATGGGGACCTGTGTAGTGTCTGCTGGTGTATGACGGGTCCCCACAGCACCATATGTTGTATGGGGACCTGTGTAGTGTCTGCTGGTGTATGACGGGTCCCTACAGCACCATATGTTGTATGGGGACCGGTGTAGTGTCTGCTAGTGTATGACGGGTCCCCACAGCACCATATGTTGTATGGGGACCTGTGTAGTGTCTGCTGGTGTATGACGGGTTCCTACAGCACCATTGGGACCTGTGTAGTGTCTGCTGGTGTTATGACGGGTCCCTACAGCACCATATGTTGTATGGGGACCGGTGTAGTGTCTGCTGGTGTATGACGGGTCCCCACAGCACCATATGTTGTATGGGGACCTGTGTAGTGTCTGCTGGTGTATGACGGGTCCCTACAGCACCATATGTTGTATGGGGACCGGTGTAGTGTCTGCTGGTGTATGACTGGTCCCTACAGCACCATATGTTGTATGGGGACCTGTGTAGTGTCTGCTGGTGTGTGACGACCCGTAGAGCACCATATGTTATATGGGAATTTATACAGTGCCTGCTTGTCTATGACTACTCATAAAGTCCCTGTTGATGTATGGGTCATAATACAGTACTTGCTAAGTCATGACGACTTATGCAATGCCTGTTGGAGTATAGGAAACCCATACAGTACCTGGGTGTAGGTATATGAAGACACATACAGTGCTTGGGTGTAGGTATATGAAGACACATACAGTGCTTGGGTGTAGGTATATGAAGACCCATACAGATTGGTAAGAAACCATGTGTATGGTTAGGTTATGAAGACCCATACAGTACCCTGGGTGTAGGTATATAAATATACTGGTGTAAGACCCATCGACGTGTATGACCTGACGGTGTAGGTATATGAAGACCCATACAGTACTGGTGAGGTATGAGTACAGTACTGGTTAGTATATGAAGAAACACCATCTATAACAGTAGGGTGAGTATAACCATGTACTGGGTGTAGGTATAAGCATCGTACTGGGTGTAGTATGAGACCCATACAGTACCTGGTGTAGTATGAGACTACAGTACTGGTAGGTGTAGAAGACCCATACAGTACCTGGATGCAGGTTATGAAGACCCATACGTACCTGGGTGTAGGTATATGAAGACCACATACATGTATACCTACAGTGTGTAGGTATATGAAGACCCATACAGTACCTGGGTGTAGGTATATGAAGACCCATACAGTACCTGGATGTAGGTATATGAAGACCCATACAGTACCTGGGTGTAGGTATATGAAGACCCATACAGTACCTGGGTGTAGGTATATGAAGACCCATACAGTACCTGGATGCAGGTATATGAAGACCCATACAGTACCTGGGTGTAGGTATATGAAGACCCATACAGTACCTGGATGCAGGTATATGATGACCCATAGAGTCCCTAGGGTTACAGGAACCAGTACAACATACACCACAGCTTCAGGGAAACAGGCTCACTGGCAGTCAGTGACCCACCAGTAGTGGTGGTACTATATGGTGGGCACGACGCCAGGCACCGGGGCTACAGGCTACCAGGCCTCCCTCTTCCCCAGGGCTACACACAGTAGACCTCCCTCTTCCCCAGGGCTACAGGCTACCTGATCTCCTCCCTCCCCAGGACTACAGACTACCTGATCTCCTCCCTCCCCACGACTACAGACTACCTGATCTCCTCCCTCCCCAGGACTACAGATTACCTGACCTCCTCCCTCCCCAGGGCTACAGGCTACCAGACCTCCTCCCTCCCCAGGACTACAGACTACATTATACTGTGGGCGGAAGAGGAAGGTGTGTGTGTGTGTGTGTGTGTGTGTGTGTGTGTGTGTGTGTGTGTGTGGTGAGGATGGATGAGGCGTGGCAGAGGAACTTTACTATAATGATGATGACACTGAAGGACACCACCTCTTTAGTTATCATTATCTACGCCATGTGTTAGGTGGGTGGGGCGTCTATACTCCTGCCTGTGTGCGTGTGTGTGTGTGTGTGTGTGTGTGTGTGTTGCACTATCAAAGAGGTGGTTGTGGTCCCCGTGCAGTGACGGCCTGTACACACTTCCTCGGGCGTAATGCGAGACAGAACTCTCCCAAGTCTGAGCTGATATCCGGAGACAGTTTTCAGAACGTCCTCCTCCTTCTCCTCCTCCTTCATCGCCGGCTGTTGACACCACCAACAGGTGTCAGTATGACGACCAGAACATTAAAGAGAAAGCAATAATGCTTCTCTCTCTCTCTCTCTCTCTCTCTCTCTCTCTCTCTCTCTCTCTCTCTCTCTCTCTCTCTCTCTCTCTCTCTCTCTCTCTCTCACACACACATCTTGGCGTGTGAAGTGTGAATTCTCATTGCTCCACCACCTACATGGTTCTGATGATCCGGTGCAACTCTTCTTGTGAGCTGTGCACGTATACATACATCCCCTTGTTCAATGTATAGTCAGTCCATAGACATTGGCGGACTGTCATTATCGCAGACTATAGTTACTATAGAGATAATAATACTAGAATTAACAACTTGGTGTGACGTAAATGAAGAAGACACTGAGACCTGAATTTCTGAATGCAATTCTATAACCATGACAACTGTACTCCTTTCTTGACTTGTTTGTAGACATTTGATTGTCTTTTGTTTGTGTCTTATTACTTTCATATGATGGATGACTTCAGCTCGGTCACGGTCGACACAGAGGAGGATATAACGTTGCCTTCCTCCACCAGTGATGTTATTCTTACCTCGTCACAGAAAGGTTCAAGGACCCTGTTAGTTGGGTAAGACCGTGCGTGATCTCTTCTGTTTTTGACAACCGGTTTCTAGGACCAGCTGGTGGTGTCCAGGACTAGTTGGTGGTGTTCAGAACCAGCTGGTGGTGTCCAGGACCAGTTGGTGGTGTCCAGGACCAGCTGATGGTGTCCAGGACCAGCTGGTGGTGTCCAGGACCAGTTGGTGGTGTCCAGGACCAGCTGATGGTGTCCAGGACCAGCTGATGGTTTCTACGACCAACTGAGTTTCTAAGACCAGCTGGTGGTGTCCAGGACCAGCTGGTAGTGTTCAGGAACAGTTGATGGTGTCCAGGACCAGCTGATGGTATCTACGACCAACTGAGTTTCTAAGACCAGCTGGTGGTCCTTAGGATCAGCTGATGTCCAGTGGCTGCTGACGCCCCCCCCAAAAAAAAAAACCCTCAGGTTCGTATCCCCAGCGAGAGCAACCCTCCGTGAACGCCATCATGACCTCATCAAGATCCACAGAAACAAAGGGTTTTCAGAGACCAAAGTTACTGGATGTGATGTTAGGTTCTCAGGGCATGAGGACGGGGCGTCCCACTCACCTCACTTCCTTCCTCAACGCGACAGAGGAGCTCAGTGTGTGTGTGTGTGTGTGTGTGTGTGTGTGTGTGTGTGTGTGTGTGTGCAAGTTCTTTAGCAGAGCTGTTGGCACACCTCGACCTTCCATCAGCCTTGGTTGACGCACTATCTTCAGGCCAGCTGCTGCAGGAGGCCTCCCGTCCCCCGCGGCCGCTGGATGGGTGGATGGGTGGATTGGGAGGGGTCACCTCTGTGCCTGGCTTGTGAAATGCCCAGTGTCGCAGCCCTGCGGTGGTGACGTCACCACCAAAGCCTTACCAACACTAGTCACAACTGACACTACTCTCTCTCTCTCTCTCTCTCTCTCTCTCTCTCTCTCTCTCTCTCTCTCTCTCTCTCTCTCTCTCTCTCTCTCTCTCTCTCTCTCTCTCAACAACAACAACAACAACAACCCCTGGCGACCCTGAGTTAATCATCATGTTATAGCACATAGACGACATCACAACCTTGAAATGATTCGTTCTGTCATTTGTGGCCACTGTGTCTCCTAACCTGTGTTGGGCGCAAGGCTGTCTCAAGGCTGAGTGTCTGGACACAAGGCGGTGAGAGCGGAGTTGCAGGAGACACTAAATGAGTTCGTAATGACAGGCTGTCGAGGGAAGTGCAGTTGGAATAAAGTATCGCACGCTTCCCCTCAACCCTGTCTGTCATTATCCCTGGCCCTCTACTGCCTGGCTGGAGGGTGACATCATCATCTCTGACCCTCTACTGCCTGGCTGGAGGGTGACATCATCATCCCTGGCCCTCTACTGCCTGGCTGGAGGGTGACATTCTCACCCTTGACCCTCCTCCTCACTCACCCTCATACTTCCATCCCTGGTGAACTCCTGGAGTAGACTGACCAGGTCTGGTGGCCTCCTCCCTCCCGAAGTGAGGACACTTTCTCCTCGTAAGTGGCTGCCAGTGACGAGAGGTGTGTGTCGCCACCAGTGAGGGAATGGAGGGGGGGACGTGAGTGTCGCTAATAGTGAGGGGGGACGTGAGTGACGCTATCGGTGAGGGGGGGTATGTGAGTGTCGCTGCTAGTGAGAGGGGATTTGAGTACCAGTGTCCTCTGTATTCCCAGCGTATCGTAGAAAGCGATTGAATGGGGTGGGAGCTGGGTGCTAGAAACCCTGCCATTCTTGTGTTTCAATTTCTAAAAGTGGGAACAGAAGGAGCCAGACAGGAAGAGCTCATCCTCCTCGAAGGCTCAGGCTAGGGTGCCTAAATGCGAATGGATTTAACTAAGATGAGAAGAAAGGAGAGATAGGTAATATGTTTGAGGAAAGAAACCTGGATGCTCTGCCTCTGACTGACACGAAGCTCAAGACAAAGGAGAAGAATGGTTTCGAAATGTCCCAGAATTAAAGTCAGGAGTTGGTGAGAGGACAAGAGCTTGGAAGGTATAGCACTACTCCTGAAGCAGAAGTTGTTGGAGAGCGTGATTGAGTGCAAGGAAGTATATTCTAGATTGATGTGGGTAAACTGAAAGTTGATAGCGAGAGATGGGTGATTATTAGTGCTTATGCACCTGGTCATGCGATGAAACATCATGGGAGACAAGTGTTTTGGGAGCAGTTGAGCGAGTATGTCAGAAATTTTGATGTAAGAGACCAGGTATTAGTGATGGGTGATTCACGTGCGAAGGTGAGTAATGTGGTAGTGGAGGGCATAACTGGGGCGCATGGGGGGTATTCAGTGTTATGAGTAGAGACGGTGAACAACTTATGGAGTTATGCGCTGCAAAAAGGACTGGTGATTGGGAATAACTGGTTTAAAAAGAGAGATATACTCAAGTATACGTATGTGAGTAGGAGAGGTGGTCAACGGGCATTATTGGCGTGTAAAAGGAAGACTTTTGGATGTAAATATGGTGAGAGGGGCAGCTGGTGGGATGGCTGAACATTATCCTGTAGAGGCTAAGGTGAAGATTTGTAGAGGTTTTCGTAAAAAAGGAAACACTGTTGGGGAGAAGAGAGTGGGGAGAGTAAGTGAGCTTGGCAAAAAGACTTGTGTAAAGAAATACCACGAAATATTATGTATAGAATAGTAAAAGGTGAGAGTAAATGATGCAAGGGGAGTGACTGAGGAATGGAAGTATTTCATGAAGCAATCCTGGCATGAGTAAAAGATACATTTGGCGTACAAAAGGTGAGAGGTGGGTAGATTAGAAAGAGTAGTGAGTGGTGGGATGAAGAAATAAAGGTTGCTAGTGGAAGAGAAAAGGAAGGCGTTCAGGCGGTACTTACAGGGGAGGAGTATAAGAGAAAGAGGCAGGAGGTCAAGAAGACGAAGGGGTTGAAAAAGACGGCAAATGAGAGTTGGGGTGAGCGAGTATCAGTAAACATTAGGTTATTTGGGAGAGTAAGCATATTTTGGAAGGAGGTAAATAATTTGCGAAAGAAAAGAGATCAAAAATGAACATCGGTGAAGGGGCAAAATGGGAAGTCATAAGAGGTAATGATGAGGTGAGAAGGAGACGGAGTGAGTATATTGAAGGACTGTTGAATTAGTTTGATAATAGAGTGGCAGATGTAGGGCGTTTGGGTCGGAGTATTATACAAAGTGAGAGTCGTGGAGAATGGTTTGGTAAAGAGAGAAGAGGTGGTGATAACCTTGCGTACGATGGTATGTGGCAAGGCGGCTGGAATGGATGGTGTTGCGGTTCAATTCATTAAGATAGAGGGTGACTGTATTGTTGATTGGTTGGAAAGGATTTTCAGTGTATGTATGGATCATATTGAAGTGCCTGAGGATTGGTGAAATGCATGTATAGTACCATTGTATAAAGGCAAAGGGGATAAAAGCGAGTGGACAAACTACAAAGGTATAAGTTTGTTGAATATACCGAGTAAATTGTATGGATAGATACTGACCGAGAGGGTGAAGGAATGTATACAGCATCAGATTGGGGAGGAGCGGAGTGGTTTCAGAAGTGGTTGAAGATATGTGATTCAGGTGTTATCTTTAAAGATTATCTTTAAAGAATGTGTGTTAGAAATACTTGGAAAAAAGATGGATTTCACCGTTGAATTCATGTATCTGGAGAAGGCATATGACAGGGTTGATAGAGTTGCTTTGTGGAGGATTTTGATAGCATACGGTGTGGGAGGAAAGCTGCAGGAAGCAGTGAAAAGTTTTTATCAAGGGTGTAATGGTTCCAAGTAAAGGATGGCCTGCGGCATAGGTATGGGATGTCACCGTAGCTGTTCGATTTGTTTATGGATGGGGTGGTGAAGGCGGTAAATACGAAAGTTTTGGAAAGTAGGTTGAGTATGCAGTCTGTGAGGGATGAGTGGGCCTGGGAAGTGAGTCAGTTGCTGCTTGCTGATGATTCAGCATTGCAGGCGGACTCCGGAAAGAAACTGCAGAAGTTAGTGACTGAGTTTGGAGGAATGTGAGAAAGGAGAAAGCTTGGATTAAATGTGAGTAAAAGGAAGGTTATTAGGTTTAGCAGGGTAAAGGGAGAGGTCAATTGGAATGTGAATTTGAAAAGAGAAAAATTGGAGGAAAAGGTGTGCGTGTGTGTGTGTGTGTGTGTGTGTGTGTGTGTGTGTGTGTGTGTGTGTGTGTGTGTGACAATTACACGCGTTCCTCAATATGTACATGTTAGTGCTGAAAACCAAATGTACAGGCTCAGAAACAATACTTTGGAATTATGTTTACTAAATAGTGAACGAAATGACATAGAGGCACAGTAGGAGTGCCTCATGTTGGAGATGACGAGGCACAGTAGGGGCGCCTCATGTTGGAGATGACGAGGCACAGTAGCAGTCTTATGTTGGAGATGACGAGGCACAGTAGGGGCGCCTCCTGATGGAGATGACAGGGCACAGTAGAGGCGCCTCATGTTGGAGATGACGAGGCACAGTAAGAGTGCCTCATGGTGAAGATGACGAGACACAGTAGGAGCGTCTGGTGTTGAAGATGCTGAAGCATAGTAGGAGTGTCTTGTGTTGGAGGTGATGAGGCACAGTAGGAGTGCCTCATGTTGGAGATGATGGGGCACAGTAGGAGTGCCTCATGTTGGAGATAATAGGGCACAGTACGAGTGCCTCATGTTGGAGATGACAGGAGCCACGACACACTGGGAATGATGCCAGTGGTCTCAGGAGGTAACGACTCTGACGCCCACACTACCCAGTCCTCGCGGGTCTGTGGGCTCCTTACCGGACGGGGAAGAATCACAAGAGAACTACTGAGTCTTCTTCGCGTCCTGGAATGCCAAGAAGATAGTCTTTCTGTCGAAGGGGCAGGTGGAGAAGGCAGTGGCACAGGCGGCGACGCCCTCGATGGCACCCAACCTGCCGGCCTCGGCGTACAGACTTCCGGCAGTCCCGTTGGTGGCGGTGCTGCTCCTTCTGCAGGAGACAAAAACAGGTTTTTCTCAGTGGCCTTACGATGAACAATCACAGATCAACAGTCATGTGACAATCCACTTGGAAGGAAAGAGAACAAAAGCATATCAGACATAGACGTGGTATACGTTGACTAGGAAGGTAAGAGGAGAGACTGCTAACTCGAGTCCTCAGCAAAAGGAGGATGTTGAGGGTAAATACTCACGAGAAGACGTTGCGGATCAGGATTTCCTCCTCAGCCAGGTTTTCCTCGGCAGTCGCTTCCAGCTCACACACGAAGCGGCGGCTACAGTCCAGGAGGTCGGAGTTGGCAGCCATGGAGAAGAAGAGTTCCGGGTTGTCGAAGGGAAGGCAGGAGACTGTCTCTCTCTTGCCCCGGCGGCGGCCCTTGGCTGCTATAGCCAGGGCTCCGATAGCCAGGGCGCCTACGGCTGCAGCGCCGGCGACCAGGCCAGCGGTGGCAACGGACACTCCCGCCGTGCCGACAGTCGCCAGGATGATGCCGTCAGCCAGTCCGACGTAGGCGGCGCCGAGGACCACAACGATGAGGAGACGACCGTTCATCTGAAGAAGGAACAAGAATTAGTGAATCAAAGAAGAATGACTGGTGACAGCAGAGGAATGTAGGGAGGCAGAGTAATAGCTAATCTTCATATTAGCAGACAAAAATCTGTTATGAGGAATTATAAACTGTGTTTGACCGAGCGAGTCGACTCTGTCAGGAGCCTGGCGACCCTTGGGCCTTGGTCAGTGGTTTATTGGGTTGGTTATTTGGGCCTTCCTCCTGTTGATTGTCTGGGTAATTAAGTTCGTCATCAATAAGTTAGGAAAATATAACTTGATTAACTTCTTCAGGTATTCAGGATAATGTGAGATGTGAGGCCTGGCACAGGAGGAGTAAGTACCTTGCAGGGTGTGGTGGTGTACCGAAGAGGACTGAGGCTCCAGCAGGCAGACGCGGCTTATATACTCGCCAGGCGACCTTGAGCCACCGCCAGTCTTCCCTATCAGCAAGGTCATTCCTATTATGACGCCACAAGTTCCCCTCTCTGCTCCCCGTCCGTCATAAACCTTCACCATAAACATTCACTAATGTGGCTGAGCATAAACTCCGTGAGTGCGACCCATGCAAAGAATTATTACCTTTATGATCATGAACAGTAGGGAGGTTTCTTGTTAAATTCCACCATCATAAGTGTCATTTGTCCCGCCGGAGGTTATCTACTGCAGGACGTGGGTTTTGCTGGCGTATTGCACCAGGAACTGTTGACGAACGAAAGTGAACCATCATCATTTACTTTGAGAAACTGTCAGTTGCTCAAATACGAATTTATTGAAAAAAAAATATATGCTGATTGTTCAAAGTGAAAGTATGAGGCGTTGGACACCCGAGGCGAGGGTGGTCATGGTAGAGCCGAGGAGTTAGGTGGCCAAACAGTGTGGCAGGTCATCATGAAGACCTCCTCACCCACTGTACATTACCTGGTCATGTCGTACAACCAACACCTACCAAGAGTCTGGATCTTTACACTCGTTTTCTCTAAGGAATATACTCGTTTTCTATGAGAAATGCTAATGTGAATATTAATTTTATTTCCCCGCCCGTAATGAACGATATGGTAGCTCGCTCCGGAAGTTTGAATCTTACCGGTGTGGTCTCTGAGTACCATTGCAATGTTAGGGACTGTCAACCTCACCACATAAACTACAATGGATATAAGACCGTGGCACCCTGGGCCGCCGCCTCTCGCTCCACTTACAAGAAGGTGGAATCAAACAACATCATGAACAAAAGCATGAAACGAGACAAACGAGGGAGATTACGGTAAATGACAGCAATATCATTGCTAGCTAAATTGATCATAGGAGACTACAGATATTAGAAGCCATTCACATTAGAGAGAAACACCTTTCATCAACATCCAGTCAAACATGACCACCGCCATACAGGTCTTTGATGGCCCGGCAATTGGAGGTGGACTTAACGCCATTTTAGATCAGGAGGAACACGACACTGTCCCGCCACAAGATTCCCAGTCTGTCATATCAGGACTGGGGGAAAGTCCCACTGAGCCACCTGGTCCTTGGTTACGAGGGTCAGAGAGAATCATACAAGCCCAACCTGACCACAGCGATACACCTGGACAATAACGGTCTCGCTTAGCTTAACTTAGTGTATTTAATGATGGACTCTCTATATTCCTACTTCGTGTAAGATTGTTTTTCTGTATTTCCCTCTTCTGTAAGTTTTTCTATGTATCTATGTCCATATTTTGTATGTAGGTGATATGTAGGTTGTAGCGCATACTACCCTTCATGATATTGTTAATTTGTATTGTTTATAGTGTTTTCACTTTTTCGTGTTCTTTGTACTGTGGTTTGTTTCTTATATACATGTTCTTGGCATCTAACATCTTATATCCAAGTTTTGTGACGCAGATATTCTCATTTTTGTAGATTCCTGATGATGCTTCTGTGAAGGCGATTCTTTGATTGAATGAAATAGATAATTTAGGAGAACTGGTGTTTGAGCATCCACCCACCTACTGGTAGAAAAATATTGAGGAAATTAAAGAACATAATAAGGAAGATTAATAACTGTATGATGTAGTATTCAATTCTACGTTCATTAGAGAAAATCTACTCCTACCTTACACACACACACACACACACACACACACACATATATATATATATATATATATATATATATATATATATATATATATATATATATTATGCTTGATCTCCGTTTCCTGTGTTAGTGAGGTAGCGCCAGAAAAAAATTAAGGCCGCATACGCTCATGTCCATTCTCTAGCTGTCATGTGTAATGCTTCAAAACCACAGCTGCCTATCCACATCCAGGCCCCACACCCTTTTTCATTGTTTACCCCGGCTGCTTCACATGCCCTTGTTCAGACCATTGACGGCACGTCGACCCCTGTATACCATATCATTAAAGTTCATTCTATCCCATGCATGCCTTTCACCCTCCTGCATGTTCAGGCCTCGATCGCTCAAAATATTTTTCTCACCTCATACTTCATCTCGTTTTGGTCTACCCCTTCTCGTTACCCTCACTTCTGGCTCATATATCCTCTCCTTTCAAACTTTCCTCTCTCATTCTTTCCATATGTCCAAAAGATTTCACCACACCCTCTTCTGCTCTCTCAGCTATACTCTTTCATTACCACTCATCTCTCCTACCCTTTCATTACTTATTCGATCAAACCACCTTACACCACACGTTGTCCTCCATTGTAAATTTCACAGACCTTCTCATCCCAAAGCCCTGGTTCCTGGCTACTGAACCCCAAATCTCAATTTATGTCACCATAGAAACTGTTGAGGTTTGTGTAGCTTCCAAGATTATATATATCCTCTTTATGTCTCGTCCCACCACTGTTCCTTTGATTTCTACGTTCACCACATTGTCAAATTTTGGTGTATCCTGTATATTCTGAACATTCTCGCTACTACGTGTGAAGATAAGATCTAGTAATGATGGTATATCAGTCCCTCTCATCCTCGTTTGTTCAATGACATGATCGTACAGGAAATTACTGTATACGAACCATAAGAACTTGTGCCTCGATGATTCACTGTCACCATGAGAATCCAAATTTGGCCAGTGTATCACATTGTACTTCAGATCCTTCATTGTCAGCACTATGCCTTCTCTGAGGTGTATATATTTCACAGCTTCATGAATCATCCTGAGTGTTCGTTTTTTGTTGTCATTGCATGGTTTTTCTTCTGCATTGTTGAAATCTTTTGTTGATTCTAACACCAATATACACTTATCTTTAATCATCCCTTCCCATCCAGTATTGTCTTAGTGGGCCATCTACCACTGTTTCCTGAAGCTTAAGGTTATCTCTTACAGTGAGGCTTAATCCTCCCTCTCTTCGTTTGTCTGATCTTTCCTTCCTTGTTATCATGTACCCCATGTCACAGAAAAGGAGTGTGTGTATGTGTGCATGTGTAAGTGTATATGTGTGTGTATATGTGTGTTTGTGTGTGTGTGTGTGTGTGTGTGTGTGTGTGTGTGTGTGTGTGTGTGGTAATAACACGTTTTCCAATATATGTACATGTTAATGCTGAAAACCACATGTTCAGGTTCAGAAACAATACTCTAGATTTAAGTTTACTAAATAGTGAACGAAATATGACAGAAAGGCACGGTAGGGGCGCCTCATGTTGGAGATGACGAGGCACAGTAGGAGTGCCTCATGCTGGAGATGATGAGGCACAGTAGAAGTGCCTCATGCTGGAGATGACAGGGCACAGTAAGAGTGCCTCATGTTGGAGATGATGGAGCACAGTAGGAGTGCCTCATGTTGGAGATGACAGGGCACAGTAGGAGTGCCTTATGTTGGAGATGATGGAGCACAGTAGGAGTGCCTTATGTTGGAGATGACAGGGCACAGTTAGAGTGCCTCATGTTGGAGATGACAGGAGCCACGACACACTGGGAATGATGCCAGTGGTCTCAGGAGGTAACGACTCTGACGCCCACACTACCCAGTCCTCGCGGGTCTGTGGGCTCCTTACCGGACGGGGAAGAATCACAAGAGAACTACTGAGTCTTTGCGTCCTGGAATGCCAAGAAGATAGTCTTTCTGTCGAAGGGGCAGGTGGAGAAGGTAGTGGCACAGGCGGCGACGCCCTCGATGGCACCCAACCTGCCGGCCTCGGCGTACAGACTTCCGGCAGTCCCATTGGTGGCGGTGCTGCTCCTGCTGCAGGAGACAAAAACAGGTTTATCTCAGTGGCCTTACGATGAACAATCACAGATCAACAGTCATGTGACAATCCACTTGGAAGGAAAGAGAACAAAAGCATATCAGACATAGACGTGGTAAACGTTGACAAGGAAGGTAAGAGGAGAGACTGTTCACTCGCGTCCTCAGCAAAAGGAGGATGTTGAGGGTAAATACTCACGAGAAGACGTTGCGGATCAGGATTTCCTCCTCAGCCAGGTTTTCCTCGGCAGTCGCTTCCAGCTCACACACGAAGCGGCGGCTACAGTCCAGGAGGTCGGAGTTGGCAGCCATGGAGAAGAAGAGTTCCGGGTTGTCGAAGGGAAGGCAGGAGACTGTCTCTCTCTTGCCCCGGCGGCGGCCCTTGGCTGCTATAGCCAGGGCTCCGATAGCCAGAGCGCCTACGGCTGCAGCGCCGGCGACCAGGCCAGCGGTGGCAACGGACACTCCCGCCGTGCCGACAGTCGCCAGGATGATGCCGTCAGCCAGTCCGACGTAGGCGGCGCCGAGGACCACAACGATGAGGAGACGACCGTTCATCTGAAGAAGGAACAAGAATTAGTGAATCAAAGAAGAATGACTGGTGACAGCAGAGGAATGTAGGGAGGCAGAGTAATAGCTAATCTTCATATTAGCAGACAAAAATCTGTTATGAGGAATTATAAACTGTGTTTGACCGAGCGAGTCGACTCTGTCAGGAGCCTGGCGACCCTTGGGCCTTGGTCAGTGGTTTATTGGGTTGGTTATTTGGGCCTTCAACCTGTTGACTGTCTGGGTAATTAAGTTCGTTATCGTCAAGTTAGGAAAATATAACTTGATTAACTTCTTCAGGTATTCAGGATAATGTGAGATGTGAGGCCTGGCACAGGAGGAGTAAGTACCTTGCAGGGTGTGGTGGTGTACCGAAGAGGACTGAGGCTCCAGCAGACAGACGCGGCTTATATACTCGCCAGGCGACCTTGAGCCACCGCCAGTCTTCCCTATCAGCAAGGTCACTCCTATTATGACGCCACAAGTTCCCCTCTCTGCTCCCCGTCCGTCATAAACCTTCACCATAAACATTCACTAATGTGGCTGAGCATAAACACCGAGAGTGCGACCCATGCAAAGGATTATTACCTTTATGATCATGAACAGTAGGGAGGTTTCTTCTTAATTTCCACTATCATAACCGTCATTTGTCCCGCCGGAGGTTATCTTCTGCAGGACGTGGGTTTTGCTGGCGTATTGCACCAGGAACTGTTGACGAACGAAAGTGAACCATCATCATTTACTTTGAGAAACTGTCAGTTGCTCAAATACGAATTTATTGAAAAAAAAAATGATATATGGCGATTGTTCAAAGTTACGCAGGTAACGTTGTCATTAACCTTCTGAATAACAGTACGAGGCGCTGGACACCTGAGGCGAGGGTGGTCATGGTAGAGCCGAGGAGTTAGGTGACCAAACTGTCTGGCAGGTCATCATGAAGACCTCCTCACCCACTGTACATTACCTGGTCATGTCGTACAACCGACACTTACCAAGAGTCTGGATCTTTACTCTCGTTTTCTATGAGGAATACAAATGTGAATAACGATTTTCTTTCCGTCCCTTCTCACATGACGTGAGGGAAATCAATAATGTTGTTCCTTTTCTCTGTTTCCCCCGTTCATCTGAGTCTTCATATACTGATTGCCTGATGTCATATACTGTACATCTGTCTTGGTATATCTGTTGCCAGTTCATCACACATTATTCTGTACAGATGAATGATTAGCAAAGTCAGATCCATTGGTTTGGGAATTACGTGGAGGAAACTTCGTATGGAATTTCGAAAATGTAATCTTTGAGTAACAAGATATAAACCTTCCACTGACCCGCTTCCGTATCCACTTCCCTTTTCTTATCTAACGTTTTAAACAGTTCAAAATGTTGGGCAAAAAAGTATAATCTCTGACAAAAGATAAGAAGATATATGAAAAAAAATAGATGGAAATATGTATTATAGATGATAATTGTCTTGACAAGATGGTTCGATTCGAGACTAAATGTTGAAATTCCAGTAAAGTGAAGAATTAAACTGAAAATACGACTCAACGCTGACCCTGCTGTACGACGTTCACTGTGATGCCTCTCTGAGCAGGGGACCAAGGGTGGCACCATGCCCGGAACGGCAGCATAGCAGGGGAGGCCACGTGCCCGGAACGGCAGCAAGGCAGGGGAGGCCACGTACCTGGAGGGGCAGCATGACACTGACGCACGGGCGACCCTGACACTGACGGTGACGGTGCAGTCTGCTGGTGGAGGGAGGAAGGAGGAACCTGAAGTGTGTGTGTGTGGTGATGACAAGGCTGGGGTGTCTCCACCGCCACTTGCTGGCTGACCAGTAGCAGGACCAGCTGAGGTCATGATCCCAGTGGAACACACCCTCCAGCAGGCCACAGCTGAGGTCATCATGGCCTCAGCGGAGTATAACCTCCAGCAGAGATCAGATGAGGTCAGCAGTAGCAGGACCAGCTGAGGTCATGATCCCAGTGGAACACACCCTCAAGCAGGCCACAGCTGAGGTCATCATGGCCTCAGCGGAGTATAACCTCCAGCAGAGATCAGATGAGGTCATCATCCCAGGATTCCCTCTTGACCCATGATTATATATGGATTTCCCAATTTTCCCGCGTAATGTGCCTATTACCGGCCACTGACGTTGACAGAAATCTGTTCTAAATTGGGAGATGTGAAAAAAAAATGATCGAAATTAGCTGAAAAGGCAAAACTGAGGCCACATGGGCAGAGGTTACTGCTGACGACGGTGTGGTCTGGTAGGGGGACGAGGCAGAAACTATAGAGTGGAGATTAGAGCGTTGTGGCGTCACACTTTCGTACATTACCGACCACAGAGGTTATCCGACTCTCTGATGAAGGTCTGAACATCTGAGTAAAGGTCACAGACCTTGGTGCACCAGCTCAGGCGTCCCGGGAGGAGAGGGGT